>NW_026590435.1:92262-248528 GCF_907164565.1 Psammomys obesus
TACTCATTAATATAGACATATAATATTGGATAAACCTTATAAAATCTATACACCTAAAGAAATTAATCAAGAAGGAAGACTCTTGCTAAAATGCTGAATTTCTTTCCAGAAAGGCAAAGAGGATGGACATCAGAAGAAGGAGAAAAGAGGGAACAAGTCAGAAGCCTGCCACAGAGGACCTCTGAAAGGCTTTGCCCTGCAGACTATCAATGTAGATGCTGAGACTTATGGACAACCTTTGGGCAGAGTGCAGGGAATCTTAGGAAAGAAGTGGGAAACAGTAAGATCTGGAGAGGACAGGAACTCCACAAGGAGAGCAACAGAACCAAAAATCTGAGCAGAGGGGTCTTTCCTGAGACTGATACTACAACCAAGGACTATGCATGGAGATAACCTAAGACCCCTACACAGATGTAGCCCATGGCAGTTCAGTATCCAAGTGGGTTCCATTGTAATAGGAACAGGGACTGTCTCTGACATGAACTGATTGGCCTGCTCTTTAATTACCTCCCCCTGAGGGGGAAGCAACATTACCAGGCCACAGAAGACAATGCAGCCACTCCTGATGAGACTTAATTGACTAGGATCAGAAGGAAGGAAAAGAAGATCTCCCCTATCAGTTGTCTTGCGGATGGGCATGCATGGAGAGGGTGGAGGAAGGGAGAGATTAGGATGGGAGGAGGAAGGGAACCACAGGGGGAATAAAAAGTGAATAAAGTGTAATTAATAAAGAATAAAAAACATATAAAACAACAACAAAATATCAACAAAAAAATTTAAATGTTCATTTTTGTTATTTTATTTATGGGTATATGTTAATATTGTTTTTTATAAAACTATGTTATTTCTTTTAGTTCTTCCTTAATATAGATTTCACACAAATAATTGAGACTCTGTTATATTTTTTTAATAATAAGCTTCACAACACAACAGCTGAGCAGTTATTAAACAATTCCTAACCCTCTAAGCTAATTTGAATTCCTCCCAGCATACATCCCAGAGGTACTTGCACTTTGTAGCTTTCCTGTTCCAGCTCTTTTGCCTCATGTCTCTTCAACCTAGCCTGTTGCTGCATCCCCTACTTCCTTCTGTAACTCCTCTGCTGGCTGGTAGTAAGTCCTACCCTATTCTCTCCCATGCTCAGTGATTGGCTGTAAGCTGCTTTCTTGTCATATCAGGGCACAATTGGGGAGCAGTGTTTATACAACATTGAGACAGGAGATTCTCAAAACAAGGATAACAACACGATGTGGGGGGGCACAGAAATCAACATTTCATTTACACAATAATCTTATGTCTACAGTTATATATGTGTATCCCATATGAATGAATGTCATGTGTGTAGGTTCTTGTGGAGGTCAGCAGAGGGTATGACATCCCCTGGAGCTGGCTTTGCAGACAGTTGTGAGTTGCCTGACAGGGGTCTTGGGAACCACTTTGTGTTCTCCAGGAGAGCAGGAAGCACCCTTAACTGTTGTGTCATCTCCCCAGATTCCCCTTTTCATAATGTAAACCTTTATATTTTACTTACTCAATTAAAAATAGAAATAAACATAGATTCACAGTGGCTTTCATCATAATGTACAAGCAGGATATAGGGATTAATTTTGCTAATAGGAATGGCTTGAGTAAGTCTAAATATACTATAGCGTTATAATCTAATTGTAGATGGACACTTGCCATCTAGAGTAATTCACATTTCCTGTTTCACAAGTTCTTCTTTATGTCTGTGTGGTGTTGATTTGTGTGGCGTCAAACACTCAGAATATAGAGCAACGCCCTGACCACACAGCTCCCTTTTGCTAGTCCATTAGCTATCTTGTACAGCCTGTCTTCCCTTTACCTTTTGTATCCATTTTCCTTCTGGTGGATGTGCTCTCACATGTCAAGTCTCATGACTGTTTACCTATCACACCTATGTAGATTTGCTTTTGAGATTTTATCTCAAATCTATTGCTTATTTATGTTAATTTTCCTATGCAGGGTACTACTTACTTCAATGTCCCCACCTCTATCTTTTTTTAAAAATATTTAATTTATATATTTATTCACTTTGTATCCCCACTGCATCCCCCTCCCTGTTTCCTCCCACTCCCTCCCTCTTTTCCCCCTATTCCCTTCCCCTAGTCTCCTAAAAGGGGAGTACATGAGCCCCTTCCATCTGATCCTGGCCTATCAGGTCTCATCAGGACTGGCTGCATCATCTTCCTTTATGGCCTGGCAAGGCTGCACCCCCCCAAGTGGAGGAGAGAGGAAGCAACTGAGTTCTTGTCAGAGACAGCCCCTGTTCCCATTACTAGGGAACCCACTTGGAAACTGAACAGCCTATGGGCTTCCCTTGAACAGGGGGTGTAGGTTCTCTCCGTGCACTCCCTCTCTCTTAAACCATGGGTATCTAACTCTTCTACCTGGGGAAGCCTGTTTGTTCTTTCCTTCAACCCTGTAGGTCCTGGGTATCAAACTCAGGTTGTGGGATTCACAGCAATCACCTTTTCCTACTGAGGCCTCTTAGTGGCCCTCATTTAGCCTTTGGTCATTTGGTAAAGTTAGTTGCAGGCCTTGTTTTCAGCTGCCCTTAATCAAGTCAAGCTGTTTACTTATCTTCCTCTTGTACTGAGTTCTGTAATATAAGGTTGTATTGGAGGACTCCACATTAGTATAAAATATAAATGTGGAAGATAGAAGAAAGGTCCTATTAGGGAAAAAGCATTCTTTTTCTCCCTTTATCACTGTATAAAGAATTAAGAAAAATGGATTTCCACAGCATTATTTCTAAAGAAAAACAAACAACCCCTCAATCAAACCAACCAGGGGCTGGAGAGAAGACTTAGTGGCCAAAATCTCTGAAGGAGGATGGGAGGTTGGTTGTCTACAAATCCAGCAGCTCACAACCAGCTGTGATGCCAGCTTTACAAGACCGAAATCGTTCCTCCATCCTCTGAATACACTACACACATGTATATGCACTCACATACTCACATACATACATACATGTGTGCATATATAAAATACAAAAATAACTCTTTAAAAAAACAAACATCAAATCTTTTAAGTGCCCCAGGCCTGGGGAGATGGCTCTATCAATGGAAAAATGTCCTGTGTTTGGATCCCTGGTATCCACATAAAAGCCAGGCAGAGCAGCATGAGTATGAGACTCCAGAGCCATGCATAGCTACAAGCAGTCCCTAGAGGCTTTCTTGCTAGCTCATTCCAACCAAATAAGAACCTTCTAGGTTCAGTGAGAGACCCTCCCTCAAAAAAGTGCTGTAGAGAGTTATAGAGGAAGATGACAGACTTCTGGTCTGCACAAGGGCACACACAGGCATGTGTACAAGCACTGATATTCACACACACACACTGACACACACACCATATCAAGACACCTCTTTTCACACTGCAAGTGTTGTAAATACTGAGTTGTAGAACCTCTCTGATGCAAAGTTCACTTTCTATCTTCCTCCAAGCCATTTGCCATCTGCACAACTCTGAAGCACCTGCTACTTCCTGTTCCTATCTTTCCCCAGCCCCTGGAGATTTAAATTAGGGATTTAAATTTAAAAGGATACGGGGATATAAAGGTTTGAAACCACAACAGGTTACCTGGTGAGCACTGGATTTCATATAGGCTGTGAGGAAATGCTGACTTTTTAATTTTTTTTTCTTTTGCATCTAACATGAGGTTCAGTCCACAGTAAACAGTCAGTAACTAATTGTTATATGGTGCTCTCTGCTCAGCACTTTTGCAAATATGGAGAGTTTCAGACTTATACAGAGCCATTTTTTTTCTTTTTTGACTGTAGAATTTTGGCCCAGTGGAGATTATGAAAAAAGCTGTCTCCATATCTAAGGATAAGGAGTGGAAGAGAATCTGAGCCTTCCTGTTCTCCACCTTCACCAGTGGAAAACTCAAAGAGGTGACTAACAGGACTTATGATTGAAATTTTGTGTAACCTGACTCTCCACACCTAACTATGGACATTTTCTTTCTTCTTTGTGCTCAGATGTTCCTCGTTGTTGAACAGTAGGGAGATATTTTGGTAAAATACTTGAGAGGAGAGGCAGAGAAAGGCAAGCCTGTCTCTATGAAAGAGTAAGTGGTGGTGCATCCAAGTGATTCTGGGAGAGGAAGGATAACTATGGCAGAGGGATTTTTTCCTGTGTATCTCACATGGTCTAGCTGCTTATTCTCTACATACATACATACATACATAAATACATACATACATATGGATGTATATATGATATATATTGTATGTATTTAATATGTATATTAGATAAATACACAGTTTAAAAAAAGAATCACAATGATCAGTAAGTCACAAGTGTAGAGGGTGGGTAGGATGGGAAGGCACTTGGTCAATACTGAAGTGGCTTTGCCTGTATTGCCCCAAACTATGAACCGTTTCAGGCTTCTTTCTGCTTGTCTTAAATTCCCATGTCTCTCCCTCCTTAGATTCTTTGGGGCCTACAGCATGAATGTGGTCACCAGTACATCATTTGGAGTGAATGTCGATTCCCTAAACAACTCAAAGGATCCTTTTGTGGAGAAAGCAAAGAAGCTCTTAAGATTTGATTTTTTTGATCCATTGTATTTGTGTGTGTGGACAGTTCTGCCTTTTGATCCATTGTTCTTGTCTGTGGCTGCATTTGTCACTCTGCCTTTCTATTCCACACTTTCCCCCAAACTAGCTTCTCTACTGGTATATAATTAAGTTGCCATGTAATTTGTCCCTTTAAAGGCACAATTCAATGTTTTAGTGCATTCAAAGACATGTAGCTTATTATGTTTGTTTTATAACTTTGTTTTGCTTTGAGACAGGGTCTTACTCTGTAGCTATAACTTGCCTGCAAATTGCTGTGTAGACCAGACTGGCTTTGAACTCACAGTAATCCTCCTGCTCCTACCTCCTGAGGACTAAAGTGTGCACCAGCATTCCTGGCTTTGTTTTAGAATCCTTTTATTTGTTCTTTGACTCTATCATATAGGAATACAACATATCTTGATTAGACACACACTAACTCTTTCCTCCCACTTCCCTCAGACACCCCAACATGCTTTCCTCTTAATTTCATGTCCCTTTCTTTGTTTTGGTGACCCAGTGAGTCCAGTCACTTCCTGGTAGGTTGCCAAATTGTATTATTGGCTTGATCTTATGCAGATGTTCAGTCCATGAGTGGCATATCAGATGCCCCATTTCTGGCTCTTTCTTTCCACACCTTATTTCAGGATGTTCCTTGAGCCTTGAGAGGTGGGGTGTTGATACA
The DNA here is from genome assembly GCF_907164565.1 of Psammomys obesus. Taxonomy (NCBI): domain Eukaryota; kingdom Metazoa; phylum Chordata; class Mammalia; order Rodentia; family Muridae; genus Psammomys; species Psammomys obesus. The sequence goes on from NW_026590435.1 coordinate 97,528, forward strand.
ATTGCTCCATTTAGGGCTGAGCACTCAGTAGTCACTGGTTCTCAGCACTTTGATCACTTGGAAATCTTCGTTGAATGAAGGACCACACAGCCCGTTACCAATGAGGACTTTATAGTACTTTGTTCTAACCGTTTTGAATCTTTTGACCAACATCCTTCACCTAGACCTAAGAAGCCTAGACCTAAGCAACCACCAGTTCACTTTCTTTATATTTACATATCCTTGGCATTTCACATCAATGGGATCATAGACTATGTGGTCTCTGTGGCAGGCATCTTTTATATAGCACAATAGTAAATGAAGCAAGCATCACTACCTCCTGTGTCCATAAGCAAACAATGCTCTGTATCTATCTATGGACATGAAGTTAGTTTCACATGTTTGCCTTGAATTTTACCGATATGAACATATGCATAGAAGGGTTATATTTAATTTTTTTTAATGTTTTGGGGTATATATTCAGAATCAGCATTGCAGAGTTAAAAGGTAACTTTATTTTTAATGTGGAAATATTTTATTTTTAAAAATTTATTTATTTATTCACTTAACATTTTGATTACAGCCCCCACCTCTCCTTCCAGTCTCTGTGTTCTCACATAACCCATTTCCTCATTCACATACTTCCTTCTCCTTAGAGAGCAGCCATGTGGAGGTTGGAAGTGAAACCTGGGTTGTCTGCAAAAAGCAACCAGTTCTAACTGCTGAGCCATGTCTCCATCCCATGTAGAGGGGCCATATATACATGTATATGTATATGTATATGTATATGTATATGTATATGTATATGTATATGTATATGTATATGTATATGTATATGTATATATATGCATATAATGTATGTATTAATAGTGGTGCTTCATTTATGGCTTTAATGACTTTCCTATTAATTACATTTCCATGTGTCCTTTTGCCTACATTCCATTCTTCCTCACCACTTAATATTATCCTCTTGTGTTGTAGGTGGCGATTAATATTTACTATTGAAGTATCTTTTAGTACAGCTGCTGTTAATCCTAAACAGCTGTATAATCAAATCACCACACAGAGACTGTGATTTATTTAGTTAACTTAGAACACAATGCTGGGCAATAGTTACTCCATTCTAAACCTTCAAGCCCTCGTAATATACTAACATTTAGATTTCCCACATTATACTTGCTTTTAGTGGTATATTAGGTCCAGTCCATCTCTCCATGTCTTTCCAAGATCTTTGCTCCTGCCTCAGCTCTCTTCTCACTCTGCCTCACCCTTTCTCCTCCCACTCCTTTCCTGCCCTCTGGCTCCTCCCCTCTTTCCTGTCCTCTGGCTCCTGCCATTGCTCAGCATTGTAGCTAGTTGCTTTATTTTGGCCTGTTTACCCAAAGTTGAGACAGGATGCTTAGAATAAGTATCACAATGCAATATCCAGATTGAAACCAGAGAATGGGGGTGGGGGAGAAATCAGCATTTGAATGAACAAGGGTAAGGTGTATACATTTCAAAAGAACATTATACTAACACTCTTCATCTCCTTTTAAGTGTTATATGATATCCACACTTATACCTGTTTAGATATTTACATTTATCCTTTATAGGCTAGAACTGGGAAATGAGAGACATTATGTGATTTGTCTTTCTTCTGAGTTGGAGTTACCTGTCTATGAGCTTGTCTTTTTTTTTTCTTGAGACAGGGTTTCTCAGTGTAATGTCAGCTGTTCTTGTGTGTGTGTGTGTGTGTATATACATGTGCACCTTGGTTTTTTTAGTTGTGTTCTTCCACAGTGTGGGATCCAGGGATCAAGCTCAGGTTGTCACACTTGTCTGCAGGACCCTTTATCTACTGAATTATCTCAAAAACCCCCATCTTTTCTGTCTGGGTCCACAAGGATTACAGGAACAGAGTTCAATCCAAGAGTCAGATTTGCAGCTCTGGCTGCTCCAAAGTACAGAATGAGCAGTATGGAAGTGACCCGAAGTGAGCAAGTTCACGGTGTGAGCAAGGTCGTTGTCTGAGCAAGATCAAGGGGAGAAGAGCTTTTGGCTGAGACACTGGCTTATTTGGATTGTGTTTTGATTTCTCTAAATGAAACTTGCCTGTCTATTAAAACCTTTCCTTTTCTTTCCAGTACTCTTTCCATTCCTCACCCCAATATATGAGATGTTAAATATCTCCAGGTTCCCAAAGGATTCCTTAGCATTTTTCAAAAAATTTGTGGACAAAATGAAGGAAAACCACCTGGATTCTAATGAGAAGGTAAAAAGTGGTGGACTCATGAGAGGTCCACATTTTAAAAACATGTTAGGCAGTGAACATGTGAGCTGTGTACTTCCCTTCATCTGTCACTAAAGGTAGATAGAGAAGGCTCAAATAGACAGAGACAGAGAATATTTATTTTTTCTGGAGGAGGAGTAGTTGGAGATTTTAAATTTTTGATTGAGAATAAGCCAGGAATTAACCCTCAGCAATTAGAATGAAAACTAGAGTGCCAGGCTTAAGAATTGAAAAATTAAAAAATTAGACACATGGGGGCTAGAGAGATGGCTCAGTTTAAGAGCAATGACTGCTCTTCCACAGGTCCTGAGTTCAATTCAGTTCAATTCCCAGAAACCACATGGTGGCTCATAACCATCTATAATGAGATCTGGGTTCCTCTTGCAGACAGAACATTGTATGCATAATAAATAAATCTTTAAAAAATTAGACACAGCACAAGACCTGCACAAGATCAAGTCCATAAAACTCTAACATATATCAGAGGGAGACTCTCCAAGCTAGGCTCCTTACTGAGGGACTATTGGCAGTTATTAGCTGTGGATGGAGGATTCCCATGTAGCAGTGGATGTCCCCACAGTCCTGCACATATGGGTAGCACTAGTTGGACTCAGTGAGTTATTAAAATGAGGGTATAAAGTTTGGAGGAAGAAATGTTACAGAGGCTATAGAATAATGGGGTGGATGACCATATCCCATTGTGTAGATGTGTGAACTTCTCTAATAACAAATAAAAATGATTTAAGAGTGGGAAGTACTATTTTCCCATCCTTCAAAAGCATTTGCAAAGAATAAAAGTGACTATTTAAAATTGAGCCTAATGAAAATCTATTGTAAAAGTAGTGGATATGGTGGCTGGATTGCTTCCTGATTTAGACACTTGTGCTTTAAGTCTTTGATGACCCAAGTGACACTAGCCATGCTTTTGAGTATAAGGGAGCCACATACTTAGAAAGTAGAGAATTAAGCTTCTGTACTCCAGATCCATCTCTGGCATCATTACTGACCTTCTATGTTTGTGACTTCTCTTTCTACTTCCAGAACCGAATGGATTTTCTTTAGCTGATGATGAACGCTCACAAGAACCCCAAAGACAAAGAGTCTCACAAAGGTAACCAAGGACTCCCTGGTCTATGCACATGGAAGCTCTCAGGGAGTGTGCAGGCTGCTCTGAAAATATGCAAGGATGGTTTTCTAGGTAGAGGAATACCTCTGTCAAGTTGCTGAAAGGCTATCACCTTCATGAAATTTTCTGAAAGCACACAGGCATAACTGTTCCAAATGTGAAGGTCAGTCACAATGGAAGACTTCAGAGGTCTGTGTGTTACCCAGAAGAGCACAGTTGCTGTTTCTATCTTTTCCCACACACTGACTCGGAACTAGACATCCAGACATGAGGCATGTACCCAAATAGCACTGATGGATTCTGGGAGCCCCTAGTTTGCATGTGTTCTGTACCTTAATCTATGGTAGAGATTGACTTTTACTTTTCCTGATGAATAAGAAGCTTCTGAGGAAAGGCTCTTTGTACAAACACACCGCTTCTCTCCATTCTTTTACACACTTAAAAACTGCCTAAATATTTTTATCTTCTTTGTTGTGTGGCATATGCATGTGTGAGCATGAGTATGCACACATGTACAAAACCCTCATTGTGTGTACAGATAACAGAGAAGGCACCAGGCATCTCGCCTAATCTCTCTTTGCCTTATTTCCTCTTATTAAACCTGGAGGAATGGATACAGAAATTGTGGTATTTTTACACAATGGAATACTACTTAGCAATAAAAAACGAGGAAATGTGTAGGCAAATGGTGGGATCTAGAAAAGATCATTCTGAGTGAGGTATCCCAGAAGAAGAAAGACACACATGGTATATACTCACTTATATAGATCCATAAGATATGATAAACATAATGAAATCTATATACCTAAAGAAGGTAAACAAGAAAGAAGACCCGTGGTAAGATGATCAATCCTCACTTAGAAAGACAAATTGGATGGTCATTGGACATAGGAGAAAACAAGTAACAGGACAGGAGCCTACCACAGAGGGCCTCTGAAAGACTCTTCTTAGCAGTGTATCAAAGCAGATACTAAGACTCATAACCAAACCTTCGGCAGAGTGCAGGGAATCATATGAAAGAAGGGGGAGTTAGTATGATGTGGAAGGATAGGAGCTCCACAAGGACCAAATATATCTGGGCACAGGGGTCTTTCTGAGACTGATACTCCAACCAAGAACCATGTATGGATATAACTTAGAACCTCTGCTCAGATGTAGCCCATGGTAGCTCAATAATCAAGTGGGTACTCTAGTAAGGGGAAAAGGGACTATTTCTGACATGAACCCAATGGCAGGCTCTTTGACCTCTCCATCCCCCAAGGGAGGAGCAGCCCTGCTAGGCCACAGCGAGGTCTTTGCAGCCAGTCCTGAAGATACGTCATGAAGATACCTGATAAAACGGGGTCAGATGAAAGGGGAGGAGGTCCTCCCCTATCAGTGGACTTGGGAAGGGGTAGGGAGGAGATGAGGAAGGGAGGGTGGGATTGGGAGGGAATGAGGGAGCGGGATACAGCTGGGATACAGAGTTAATAAAATGTAACTAATAAAAAATATTAAAAAAACAAAACAAAACAAAACCTGGAGCTATGCTGGCAGCCAGCAGGCCCCAATGATACACAGCATTGGGATGACAGTGGTGTGCTGCCACACCTGGTTTTTCACATGGGGACAGAGGATTCAGCTCAGGTCCTCAAGCTTGTGCAACAAGTGTTCTTATCCCTCATTAATATCATGATTGCAAAATGACGTCATTCCAATTCCAGACTTTTTCCTCCATGTGCCTTGCATTGTTACCTCTTTGTTTATTTCTAGTGTGTACACTTGCTTGCACATATAACAGCATGATTTTACTTTTCAAAGTCACTGATTCTTTTATATATAATTTTTTACAGTTTGTTCACTTGAAAGCCTTTCATGTGAACAGCTGACTTTAACTTCCTTTGTACCTCCTTTCCCTTCAGAAACAGAGATTTCTGTGGCCCTGTTTAAAGGTGAGGCTGATCTCACATTCATGATGTGCCTGAGAATGCATGACCTTTAACTTCTGAGATTAAAGGTCTGTGCTGGGAATTAAATCCAGGGCACTCCATCTACTGAGCTACATATCCTCAGCCCTTCTGGTTCATTTTTGATTGCTAAAATGGGTATTAATTTTGAAAATGGTGACTGGTTGTGGGCTTATACTCCTGTTTCAGCATAGAAGCAAGGACTATTTGGGGGAAAGAATTTACCAACAACAGAATCAGAGAACTCATGGAAGAAGGTTTACAACTGCCTGTAAATCTAGCTCTGTGGTCTCCAATGTGATCTTCTGGCCTTCATGGGCTCTTGTACACATGTGTGTACACACATAAATAAAAATAAAAAAATTATGAAGCTCAAGCAGAGGACTGAAGTTCTGTTTCTTGTATCTACCTTTCACTGCTCACAACCTTCTATAACTCCTTCTCTAGGGTTTCAAATATCCTTTTCTGGATTCCATGGGCACAACCTCAAGACACATGTGGCAGCCCTCTACATAGACACACACACAAATACACATAAATGAAGTAAAAGTAAATCTTAAAAAGAAGAAATCCCATGTCTTCAAGTTGACCACTGGTGATGATGAGGAAAATAGCATACTTGTTGAAACAACCTGGCTGAAGTAATCTCCCGCATCTCTGCATGTGTCACACATATGTCATTGTGATAACAGGCTCAGGGTGACCAAATGGCTTCTCTGTGTTTCTCTTTAGGAAAACAGGAGCCTCGTTTGGTTTCCCCTCATCCCATCTGTGATTGTAAATCCTGACCTGACTTATCTGATATATCTTTCTTTTTACTTCCATCCCTGTCTGACATGTACATCATAGCTCAGTCAATTATCTTTATTTTTGGCGGCTGTGATACCACCAGCCCCACACTTCCCTTTATCTTAAATTCACTGTCCACTCACCCTGATATCCAGAGGAAACTGCAGGAGGAGATCGATGCAGCTCTGTCCAATAAGGTGACTGGTTGGTGCTTGGAGTAGGAGGGGAAAGGATAAGGCTCAACAAAAACAGCTTCTGTCACATGCAGTGGTGTGTGTGTGTGTGTGTGTGTGTGTGTGTGTGTGTGTGTCACAGACCTAAAGGGGATATTTTTCTAAACTATTCTCCAACATGTTTTTTGAGACAAGCTCTCTCACTAAATCTGCAGCTTATCAATTTGGCCAATGAGCACTAAGCACTGTCTCTGTTCCCCAACTGCTTGGATTATAGGTGTGTTCCACTGTGTCTGAACTCAGGTCCCCAGGCTTGTGTAGCAGCTACTTGAGACATCCTTCCAGTCCTATGTGATAGTTATACAAACCACTGTGTAAGGGGATGGGAAGATGGCACAATGGTTAAGAGCACTGGCTCCTCTTCCAGATGTTCCAACCACATTTGAGTTTCAGCATCCAAATGGCAGCTGTCAACTCTGTCAAACCCTAGTCAGGGGACATCTGATGCCCTGTTTTGCTTCTGTGGGCACCGAACCCATGTGGGGCGCATACACATATGTAGGCAAAACACCTACACACACAAAATAAAGTAACTTTTAAAACCATTTAAAATGTGTTGTAAGTTCTAACAAAGGTATTCTGAGATGCTGGCCTTCGCTCTGGAGCTGCAGAGAACTCACCAGTACAATGTAGACTGAGTTGAAAGTTAATCTAAAATTTCAGCACAAATCTTTCTTTCTTCACAGGCACCTCCTAGCTATGATGTTGTGACTGAGAAAGAAGGGCAGGCTGCTGCTGAGAAGGCTGTCACCAAGGAGGAATTCCAGGGTGAATCGACTGTGTCAACTCCTGAATTCACTGCCACTCAGCCTGAGGTGGCAGACTGGTCTGAGGGTATGCAGGTGCCCTCTGTACCTATCCAGCAGTGCCCTCCTGAAGACTGCAGTGTCCAGTCATCCGCTGAGGACTAGTCAGCAGCTCCCACAGCACAGGACACTGAGTGGGTTGGAGCTACTACTGAGTGGTCCTTAGGTCTTCTGCAGACATCTGATCAAAGGGAAAAAAGGTGGAAGGAAAATAAAGTTCCTAAAAGCTGAAAATATGCACACACACACACACACACACTTTACAAACAATATTTTTGACTCTTGGGTATAATGCTACACTCCTGTAATCCTGGCTTTCAGGAGGTTGGGGCAGAAGAATTGTGCACTTGGACTATATAGTGAGATCATCTCAACAATAAAGACAAGACAACAGCAACCAGATTGTTTTGAGGCTGGGGCTTGTAGCTCAGTGGTAAATCATGTGCTAAGCATGCACAAGACAGCTCTAGGTCCCATTGTCAGATCCAAAATACCAACAACAAAAGCAGAATATCCAGGCTGGAGAGATGGCTCAGAGATTATAAGGACTGGCTATCCTTCCAGTGGTCCAGAGGTCAATTCCTGGCAACCACATGGTGGTTCACAACCACCTATATCTTCTGCTCTCTCTAGCCTGCAGGTGTATATACAGGTAGAGAACTCATATACATAAAAACAAAACAACAACAACAAAAAAAAAAACAAAACCAAACAGAAAAAAACCCAAAACCCAGGCTGGAGAGATGCCTCAGAAGTTAAGAGCACTAGCCACTCTTCTAAAGGTCCTGAGTTCAATTCACAGCAAGCACATGATGGCTCCCAACCATCTATAATGAGATGCTGTCTTCTGGCATTGTACACAGAATAAACAAATAAATCTTAAAAAAATGCAAAAGTAGAGTATCATCTCAACTAATGAATGTGGTGGATGGGCTAGAAGAGCAGAAAGGGAAGAATGGTGGTAGCACCCAGGGTAGAACTTGCACCAGATCTTCTTGCCATCTGCACCACCCTCCTCACTCCAGTGTGCACACACACTGCACCAACACAGCCAGCTTTGTGGAAATGCACCCTGTTCAGGTGATCTGGATCTCAGGATCTCAGAGGAGCCAGCCTTTGTTCTAATGCTTTGATAAAGCTCTTGAAATCCTTACATTTTGAACAAGGGGTCCTTCACTTACTTTTTGCACTGGACTCTGCAAATTATGTAGACAAGGTCTGTTTACCAAACATGCAATCTAAGTAAGAGCTGCCTTCAAAGCCTCACAGTACCTATTTATACTATAGCCACTGCAGTCACGGGTACTTAAAAAATCAAGTCTCATTTGCCTAGGACACAGTCCATCAGCCATCTCTGAATTTCTCTTTCCTGCACCCCAAACAGTTCAAACTGAAAATGGTGTGCTTGGTACACAAACTTTTTTTTTCTCAAGACAGGGCTTTTCTGTGTAGCCTTGGCTGTCTTGGCTTTGTAGACCAGGCTGGCACTGAACTCACAGCAACCCACCTACCTCTGCCTCTCTGAGTGCTGGGCTCACAGGTATGCACCACTGTGCCTGGCTTACAGACTTAATTTTAAGACAGGGTCAATAGCCTGCTTTTTGTCTTTAGGAACACACAGTATAAAGGCCTACAGAGGCCTTTACCTTATGTCATGGGAAAACTTCATTTACAAAACAGGCATTTAAATGTCCACTAGTCTATTTAACACCTTAAAGGAATACATATACTCAGGAAGGTAGTGCTCAATTCTAGGTTCAAAAACAATTTTGATAAAGTAAAAGAAAGAAATTAAAATAAACTTGCAGGATAAGAATGTAGTTTCGTATCAGTAGGAGAAATAATGATTACTTTGGGTTAATGTCAATATTTGCAAGTAGAATTTAAACAATATGCATTTAAAGAGTAAATGGGAGCTGGAGAGATGGCTCAGTGGTTAAGAGAACTTGATTCTCATCCAAAGAACTAAGTTCAGTTCCTAGCATCCATACTGGGTAGCTCTTAATTGCCTGTAACTCAAGCTCTGGGGGCTCTGACACCTTCTTTTGGTCATCACAGGCACATACATACATATGTACACACACAATTACAAACACATAGAAAATAAACGTAGATCTTTAAAAAAAAAAAAAAGTAAAATGAGAACACTACCATTACAAAGTCAACCCAAAATGGATCAAAGGCCCAAAAATAAGGCTATAATTATGTGTAGCTTACATAGAAGTGGATATTCATGATGATAAATTCAACAATCAATTCTTAGATATGACACAAAAATCATAGAAAACCAATAAAAGTTTGGACTTCATAAAAATAAAATACTTTGGGGACTTCAAGATGGCGGCAAGCACAGCACACTGTTTTGGAGAGACAGAAGACTTGAATCTCCAGAATTGGTGAGTGGAGAGTCAATCGAAGCTAGAATTCGGACTTTTGGGCTTTCTAAAGGAGAGGGGCCACCACAGAAACGTGGAGTGCTTGTAGATTTAGATTGGGCGTGGACTTCTCCGGGAAGGAAATAGGGCGCTTCCCTTGTCCGGGCCTCCCTCGGGGAAACCCACACACAGCACCAGGCAGCTGAGCGCAAAGCTCACACCTGGGAGATCAAGGCAGCAGAGACAGTGCTCCGGGCCCCTTACAGCTTTGGTCTGCTGTAACCACCCATTGAACACCCATCCCCTCCTTGGACACATGTTCCACTCAGGGCCCTCCGGACCCGAGGAGCGTCCCCTCCCCCATCCTACCGATGCAGCAGGAAGTGCAGTGGAGCTCACGTCCCAAGCAGCCAGAGCGCATTAACCCCAGAAACCTCCTCACAGGAGGAGCGCAGGCCCAATCACAGCACTCCAACCACTGAGCGCTAACCACAGAGACTCAGTCAGATCCACAGTACAATTCTTCCTGGATATCAAAGCCGCAAAGCTCAGTGTCTGGGACCCAAGACAGGCGGAGGCAGGGAGGCAGGGCTCCAGACCCCGCAGCGGCAGCGGAGAGAGAGCAGTAACGACCTGCTGAACGCCACCACTCAGAGGAGAACACACCCCACCTAGGGCCCTCTTGCCGAGCTCAGAGGAGAACACACCCCACCTAGGGCCCTCTCGCCGAGCTCTTGACCCATGGAACACCCCCCCCCCCACTACCACCACCACCTGGCTCTGCAGGAGTGCACGCACCGCCGTACTCCACCCCGCCAGAGCGTACGTCCAGTACAGTGCTAGCCACAGAGACTCAGATCCACAGTACAACCCTTCCCAGACCCACAAGTCTGCAAGTGGCAGCACGGAATACACAGGGCTGCCCAGCCAGTGATTGTATGGCCATCCAACCCCTCAGTGGCAGAACACCAGCTGAATAGACACCAAAGACCAGCAGACTTGTAAAATCAATACGCACGCGCATTCTTCAACAGTGCTTGCGATCCCTTAGTGCCTGCAACAACTTCAGTGCCTGCAGGGCACCCATCTCACACACTGAAGGCCTCTTCATTCACCAACACCCTGTCCCTTAGGACACACCCAGAAGCACACACTCAAACACACGCTATCCCGAATTTGTCCTTCTGTGCCTGCGAACTTTCCTTCTACAGGTATAGCTGAATAACCAATGTACACACTGAAACCACTAGACCTCATCCATTTTCCTGAAGAATTCTCCAGATACCAGAGAAAAACCAGTCTGACCTGCAGAAGCCAGGAACAGACAGTGAACACTACAGATAACCAAATGGCCAGAGGTCGGCGAAAGAACACAACCAACACAAATCAATGGCTTCACCGGCAACCTCCAAAATTATTGGACACTCCAACTCAGCAGAAACACAAGAAAATGATTTTAAAGCTATGATTATCCAGTTATTTGAGGCACATAAAGAGGAAACCAACAAATCTCTAAGAGAATCTCTAGTCATAGAGATTCAAACAGTTAAAGAGGATACAAAAAATCCCTTAAAGATTTGGTCTCCCAAATAGAAACAAAGAAAAACTAAGTGAACGAAGAAGCTCTTAAAGAAACACATGCAAATATAGCCAAACAATAGGCAGAAGCAGAGGCACTAAGAGAGGAAACAAACAAAAAAATGGAGACCATCTTGGAGACACAGGAATCCATACTCAAACAGATGAAGGAAATGTTGCAAGACATGAAAACAGAATTAGAATCAATAAAGAAAACACAAACCAAGAAAACCCTGGAACTGAAGAACTTAGAGAAAAGAGAAGGAATAACAAAGGTAAGCATCATTAATAGAATACAAGAGATGGAAGAGAGAATCTCGGGTGCTGAAGATACACTCACAGAAATTGATACTTCTCTCAAAGCAAAAATAAAATCAGAAAAATCCCAAACACAAACCATCCAAGAAATCAAGGATGCCATGAAAAGGCAAAATCTAAGAATAATAGGAAATGAAGAAGAAGAAGAGTCCAGGCTACAAGATCTGGAAAATATTTTCAAGAAAATCATAGAAGAAAATTTTCCCAACCTAAAGAAAGAGATGTCCACAAACATACAAGAGGCCTACAGAAAACCAAATAGACTAGACCAGAGAAGAAACCCCTCATGCCACATCATAGTCAAAACACTTAATCTACAGAACAAAGAAAAGATACTAAAAGCAGCAAGGGAAAAAGGCCAAGTAACATATAAAGGCAAACCTATCAGAATCACACCGGACTTCTCATCAGAAACTATGAAAGCCAGAAGGGCCTGGGGAGATATCATGCAGGTCCTAAGGGACCACAGATGCCAACCTCGACTACTTTACCCAGCAAAGCTTTCAATCAACATAGATGGAGAAAATAAAATATTCCACGACAAAACTAAATTTAAGCAATATTTGAACAGCAACCCAGCCCTACAGAAGATACTAGAAGGAAAATTCCAATCCAATGAAAACAAACACACCCAAGAAAACATAGGTTAAAGATAATTTCCAACAAAAATCAAAAGCAAACAAGCAATGATTCACAATAACATCGCCAACTCCACAATAATAGGAAATAACATTCAATGGTCATTATTATCTATCAACATCAGTGGACTCAACTCTCCAATAAAAAGACACAGACTAACAGAATGGGTACGGAAACAGGAACCAACATTCTGCTGCATCCAAGAAACAAACACCCACGCAACAAAGATAAACATTACCTCAGAGTAAAAAGCTGGAAAAGAGTTTTTCAAGCAAATGGACCCAAAAAACAAGCAGGAGTGGCTATCCTAATATCTAATAAAATAGATTTTCAACCAAAACTAATCAAAAAAGACATAGAGGGGCACTACATTCTCATCAAAGGAAAAATTCACCAAGAAGACATCACAATTCTAAACATTTATGCCCCAAATACAAGAGCACCTACATTCATAAATGAAACATTATTAAAGCTTAAACCACACATTGATCATAATACCCTAATAGTGGGTGACTTCAACACCCCACTCTTACCAAGGGACAGATCAACTAGACAGAAACCAAATAGAGAAATAAAAGCACTTACAGAGTCCCTAAATCAAATGGACCTAATAAACGTCTACAGATCTTTCCACCCAAACTCAAAAGAGTATACCTTCTTTTCAGCACCTCATGGAACATTCTCCAAAATAGACCATGTAGTTGGTCACAAAGCAAGCCTCAACAGATATAAAAAGATTGAGATAATTCCTTGTATTCTATCGGACCACCATGGACTAAAGCTGGACATCAATAACAATGGAAATAGCCAAAAACCTACATGCACATGGAAACTGAACAACTTGTTACTCAATGACAGCTGGGTTAAGGAAGAAATAAGGAAAGAAATTAAAGACTTCCTAGAACTCAATGAAAATGAAGGCACAACATACCCAAATTTATGGGACACATGGAAAGCAGCGCTCAGAGGAAAATTTATAGCACTAAGTGCCTGCAAGAAGAAATTTGTAACATCACATACAAGTAACTTAATGGCCCAACTGAAAACCCTAGAAAAAAAAGAAGCAGATACACCCAAGAGGAGCAGAAGGCTGGAAATAATCAAACTCAGGGCTTAAATCAATCAATTAGAAACAAATAAAACTATTCAAAGAATCAATGAAACAAAAAGTTGGTTCTTTGAGAAAATCAACAAGATAGACAAACCCTTAGCCAAGCTAACTAAAAAGCAGAGAGAATCTATCCAAATCAGCAAAATCAGAAATGAAAAGGGGGATATAACTACAGACACCGAAGAAATCCAAACAATCATTAGGTCATACTACAAAAGCCTATACGCCACAAAATTTGAAAATCTAAACAAAATTGACAATTTTCTTGATAGATTCCATCTACCAACATTAAGTCAAGATCAGGTAGAAAGACTGAATAGCCTTATATCCCCCAATGAATTGAAGCAGTCATTAACAGTCTCCCCTCCAAAAAAAAAAAAGCCCTTGTTAGGTGGTTTCAGTGCAGAATTCTACCAGACCTTCAAAGAAGTGCTAATACCAATTCTCCTCAAACTATTCCACAAAATAGAAACAGAAGGAACACTACCAAACTCATTCTATGAAGTGACAGTCTCCCTGATACCCAAACCACACAAAGACCCAACAAAAAAAAGAGAACTTCAGACCTATCTCTCTTATTAATATTGATGCAAAAATCCTCAATAAAATACTTGCAAACCGAATCCAAGAACACATCAAAGATATCATCCACCATGACCAAGTAGGCTTCATCCCAGTCATGCAAGGGTGGTTCAACATACGAAAATCTATCAAGTAATCCACCACATAAACAAACTGAAGGAGAAAAACCCCATGATCATCTCCTTGGGCACCAAAAAAGCATTTGACAAAGTTCAAAACCCATTCATGTTTAAAGTATTAGAGAGATCAGGGATACAAGGCACATACTTAAACATAATAAAGGCAATATACAGCAAGCCAACAGCCAACATCAAACTCAATGGAGAGAAACTTAAATCAATCCCACTGAAATCAGGGACAAGACAAGGCTGCCCATCTCTCCATATCTCTTCAACATAGTACTTGACGTCCTAGCCAGAGCAATAAGACAACTAAAGGAGATCAAGAGGATACAAATTGGAAAGGAAGAGGTCAAAGTGTCACTATTTGCAGATGATATGATAGTATACATGAGTGACCCTAAAAATTCAACTCCTTCAGCTGATAAGCACCTTCAGCAAAGTGGCAGGATACAAAATCAACTCAAAAAAATCAGAAGCCCTCCTTTACACAAAAGACAAAAGGGCTGAGAAAGAAATTAGGGAAACAACACCCTTCACAATAGCCACTAATAACATAAAGTACCTTGGGGTGACATTAACCAAACAGGTGAAAGACCTGTTTGAGAAAAACTTCAAGTCTCTGAAGAAAGAAATTGAAGATCTCAGAAGATGGAAAGATCTCCCGTGCTCATAGATTGGTAGGATTAACATTGTGAAAATGGCCATCCTGCCAAAAGCAATCTACAGATTCAATGCAATTCCCATCAAAATACCAACTCAATTCTTTTCAGACCTTGAAAAAAAGATTCTCAACTTCATATGGAGAAACAAAAAACCCAGAATCTCCAAAACAACCCTGTACAACAACAGATCATCTGGAGGTATCACCATCCCTGATCTCAAGCTGTACTACAGAGCAATAGTAATAAAAACTGCATGGTATTGGCATAGAATTAGAAAGGAGGATCAATAGAATCGAATAGAAGACCCAGAAATAAACCCATGTACCTATGAATACTCGATTTTTGACAAAGCAGCCAAAACCATTCAATGGAAAAAAGATAGCACCTTCAACAGATGGTGCTGGTCTAATTGGATGTCCACATGCAGAAAAATGAAAATAGATCCACATTTATCACCCTGCACAAAAATAAAGTCTAAGTGGATCAAAGACCTCAACATAAAACCAGATACGCTAAATCTGCTAGAAGAAAAAGTGGGGAACAGCCTAGAACTCATTGGCACAGGAGACAACTTCCTGAACAGAACTCCAACAGCACAGGCTTTAAGAGCAACAATCAATAAATGGGACCTCCTGAAACTGAAAAGCTTCTGTAAAGCAAAAAACACCGTCATCAGAACAAAACGACTGTCTACAGATTGGGAAAGAATCATCACCAACCCTTTATCTGACAGAGGGCTAATATCCAGTATATATAAAGAATTAAAGAAGCTGAAAAGCAACAATCCAAGTAATCCAATTAAAAAATGGGGAACAGAGCTAAACAGAGAATTCTCTGTAGAGGAATATAGAATGGCAGAGAAACACTTAAAGAAATGCTCAACGTCATTAGCCATTAGAGAAATGCAAATCAAAACGACCCTGAGATTTCACCTTACACCCATCAGAATGGCCAAGATGAAAAACTCAAATGACAACACATGCTGGAGAGGTTGTGGAGAAAGGGGAACCTTCCTCCATTGCTGGTGGGAATGTAAACTGGTACAACCACTTTGGAAGTCAATCTGGCGCTTTCTCAGACAATTAGGAATAGTGCTTCCTCAAGACCCAGCTATACCACTGCTAGGCATATACCCAAAATTTGCTCAAGTATGCAATAAGGACTTTTGCTCAACCATGTTTGTAGCAGCTTTATTTGTAATAGCCAGAACCTGGAAACAACCCAGATGTCCATCAATGGAGGAATAGGTACAGAAATTGTGGTATTTTTACACAATGGAATTCTACTCAGCAATCAAAAAGAGGAAATCATGAAATTTGCAGGCAAATGGTGGGATCTGGAAAAGATCATTCTGAGTGAAGTATCCCAGAAGGAGAAAGACAAACATGGAATATACTCGCTTATGTAGACCTAAAAGATATGATAAACATAATGAAATCTATACACCTAAAGAAGATAATCAAGAAAGCGCACACGAGGTATGATGATCAATCCTCATTTAGAAAGACAAATGGGATATGCATTGAATGTATGACAGGAGTCTACCGCAGAAAGCATCTGAAAGACTCTACCTAGCAGCGTTCCAAAGTAGATACTAAGACTCATAACCATACCTTCGGCAGAGTGCAGAGAATCATATGAAAGAAGGAGAGTTTGATGTGGAAAGGATAGGAGCTCCACAAGGACCAAACATATCTGGGCACAGGGTCTTTTCTGCGATGGACACTCAACCAAAGACCATGAGAGGTAAAACCTAGAACCTCTGCTCGGATGTGACCAGTGATAGCTCAGTAATCAATTGGTTTCCCATAGTAAGGGGAACAAGGACTATTTCTAACAGGAACTCAATGACTGGCTCCTTGACCTCCCCACCTCCCAAGGGAGATGCAGTACTGTTAGGCCACAGAGGAGGACTTTGCAGCCAGTCCTGAAAATACCTGACAAAACGGAGTTATATGAAAGGGGAGGAGGTCCTCCCCTATCAGTGGACTTGGAAAGGGGCAGGGAGGAAATGAGGGAGGGAGGGTGGGATTGGAGAGAGAATGAGGGATACAGCTGGGATACAGAATTAACAAAATTTAACTAATGAGAATAATAATAAAAAAATAATACTTTTGTGAACCAAAGGGCAATATCAAGAAAACATGACAGTCTACAGAAAGAACATCTGCAGAGTTTATATTTGATAGATATCTAGTTTTTAGAGTTCAAATACAACAAAAGCAAACAAGGCTGGGCTAGGATTATAGCTCAATACAAGAGAGCTTTCTTAACATGGCGGAAGACAAGGGTTATACCCTCAGCAGGGTGTGGTTAGGCAAAGGACTTGAATAGACATTTCTCCAAGGAAGATTTAGAAATGGCAGACATAACCAGGAAAAAATGCTGAACACCATGAGTCATTAAAGAAATATAGATCAGGAGGACAGTAAGACATCTTCTCAGCTAGCTAGGCCTGGTGGTTACTTCCATGCTGTTAACCTCAGTATTGGGGGTGAAAATTAGGCAGGAGGATCCAGAGTTCAGGAATAAACTAGGTTGAAGATTAGTTAGGTTTCTAGTGAGACCCTGTCTTAAGAGCAACAGCAAAGGTTAATAATTCATACTTATTGGTCCAGGCAGTGGTGGGGCACTCCGTTAATCCCAGGACTCACTCAGAAGTACGAGGCAGATAGATTTCTGGGTTTGAGGCCAGCCTGGTCTACAGAGTGAATTCCAGGACAGCCAGGGCTACACAGAGAAATCCTGTCTTAAAAAATAAGCAAACAAAAACTAAACCAAAACAACAAACTCCAAACAAACAAACAAATAAACAAAAATTAATCCATACCTCTCAGGATAAAAACAACAACAACAACAACAACCAAGAAAACCAGTATTGACAAAGACATAAAGTTAGAATCCTTGTTCAGTGCTGGTAGGTAAAATCATTACCACATGTAATTCACTACTGTCCAACAGTGCTACTCCTAAGGATATGCCAAGAGAATTGCAAATATTACAAATTGGTACTCGGATCCTTTTTTTTTTTTTCCTTTAAGATTTATTTATTTTACGTATGTGAGTGCTCTATCTGCATGTACACCTGCATACCAGGAGAGGCATCAGATCCCAATACAGAGGGTTATGAGCCACCATGTGGGTGTTGGGAATTGAACTCAGGACCTCTGGAAGAGCAACCAGTGCTCTTAACCACTGAGCCATCTCTTTAGCCCCCCTCACATACCTTCTATACATGGTCATGATGCTAGACAGAAACAATGTCCTAAACCACCAGTGGATAAGCAAAGCTTGATTGTGTACATACAGTGCAGGTTTATTCAACAGTAAGGGAGAATGCACTACTGATTTTCAGCACTTCAGTTATGCTGACTCCTCTGTCTGACTAGCAGCCATTTACAAAGGAGGTCCTGAGTTAAAGCACCCCCTCAGTTTCAATTCTTCTAGCATGGCATGGCCCAACCTACTTTGACCCCTGCTGAAAAAGTCTGCCCTGTCACTGGGAATATAGCTTAATTCTAGGAGGCTTTCCTACTATATATGAGACCCTAAGTTCAATTCCCAGAGTGAATCGGGAAACACTGGCCCCATGAAAGAGAACTAGTCAGTCAGAGCAGCTAGCTGATGACGCTTTGGACTCTTTGAGTTCACAGCTCTAGTCACTAGCTTTCTGCTAGTCATCGGTAGAGGGTGTATGTGTTTTGCTAAGCACATTGGCATCTACCATATACAATATATTAAGGATCAAACCCCTCCGGGAAAGATGTCCTCACAAAGATAATTTCTAAACCACGGGTTCTGAAAACTTCAGTCTTAATTCGCATACGTATTCTACTACTGAAACTTCATAACCATTAATAAGTGAGAAAGTAAACTCATCCAAGTGTTGTACCACCCAAATTTGAAAACATCAGTAGGGGATATTTCTTTTTTTTTTTTTTCCCATGATAAATTTTCCCTTTATTCTGCAGAAAAAAAATGCAAATGATTGTGATTAGATGTTTTAAGTATCAGAGTGTATGCAAAATGCCCATTTTTAAACTTTTTTATTTTTTATTAATTACACTTTATTCATTTTGCATCCCCCCATAAGCCCCTCCCTCCTCCCCTCCTCATCCCACCCTCCCTCCCGTTTCTGCATGTATGCCCCTCCCCAAGTCCACTGATAGGGGAGGGTCTCCTCTCCTTTCTGATCTTAGTCTATCAGTTCTCATCAAAAGTGGCTGCATTGTCCTCTACTGTGGCCTGGTAAGGCTGCTCCACCCTCAGGGGGAAGTGATCAACGAGCAGGCCAATCAGATTATGTCAGAGGCAGTCCCTCTTCCCATTACTAGGTAACCCACTTGGACACTGACCTGCCATGGGCTACATCTGTGTAGGGGTTCTAGATTATCTCCATGAATAGTCCTTGGTTGGAGTATGAGTCTCTGGGAAGTTCCCTGTGTTCAAATTATCTTGTTCTGTTGCTCTCCTTGTGGAGTTCCTGTCCTCTCCAGCTCTTACTATTTCCCACTTCTTACATAAAATTCCATTCACTCTGCCCGACAGTTGGCCATCAGGCTCAGCATCTGCTTTGATAGTCTGCAGGGCAGAGGCTTTCAGAGGCCCTCTGTGGTAGGGATATTTCTTAAAAATGCAATCAACTTGGATAATCTCTAGACTGGATGAAGAGCCCCACGAATTTATTCGATTGCGCTTTTGCAGTAGCGCAATTTGGAAGTTAACACCTATTTCAGCTATCAGCGCCTCGAGCCAAAAAAAAAAAAAAAAAAAAAAAGAAGTGAAAGTCAGGCAGGCAGGGTTCCCTGGGAAGAGACAGGACCATTTCAGGAGGATTCCAGGGATGCCCTGTTCCTACATGGAACCCAGCTCCCTTGGGCACTCAGAGGAAAGCCCAAACTGACCGCCCCCAGCCCAGGCAAACAAGAAGCCATAGGCGCCTCAGGAGATTGCGAAAGTCTTGTCCTCCCCAGCCAGCTCGATGGCATGTTTCTAAAATTCCCATCTGCACAACATAAACAGGAAACGTGCAGCAAACAGCCTCGGTGATGCAAACTCCAAGCTTCCAGCCAAGGGCAGGAGAATCTCATCCTTGCTGCCAGTGGCAAGCAGGCAGCAGCAAAGAGCAAACTTTCCAAGTGACCCCGCGCCCCTCCATGCCCTTCTCCCTCCACTGCAAAAGGGAGAGAGGGAGAAGGCAGAAGAAAAGACCCTCAATCCAGGAAAATAAAGAATAGGGGAGGGAGACGTTGAAGCAGAGGCCTGGCCTCTAAGAGCGCAGCCTCGCCACCTGCGCCCTGCCGCAGACTTTCTGAGCCGCTTGTCCGACCTGCCACGGAGTGCTGCCTGGGCTCCCGGAACCGAAGGCCAAGCCCTCTCAGGTGGGTCGGGGGAGGGGTGGACTAGAGGCATCGCGCAGGCGCAGTGCGCGTCTCGGTTGCCAAAGGTGGCTGAAGCAACGCTATGGCTACAGCCGCCAAAGGGAAAACGCTGAGCTCTCAGGGGCCGGGTGGGCGACGGTGGCGAGGGCAGTGTCGGGAACGCGCTTCCCGGGCGCGGGGGCAGTGGTCAAGCTTGGCTAGCCAACTGCTTCATCTTGGTAGGCTAGGACCAGGAGAAGCCAGGTAAGAGTGTGGGGAAGGCAGGGTCCAGGGCTCCGCCTCCGCCCCGGGCTCCGCCTCCGCCCCGGGCTCCGCCTCCGCCCCGGGCTCCGCCTCCGCCCCGGGCTCCGCCTCCGCCCCGGGCTCCGCCTCCGCCCCGGGCTCCGCCTCCGCCCCTGCAGCCATCCAATGGGCTCAGTGGGCGGGCCGTCGCTGCTGGGCGGCAGGGAGCTACAGGGTGCGGCGTGTCCACGGCTGTCGGCCATCCTGGCGCGGCCAAGCCTGGCTGGCTGTGGGCGTGTGTGAGGGACCCGCCGGACAGCGGTCGCGGGGCGAGGCCGCGGCATTGCAGCCAGGGGCTAGCAGGCTGGACGGGTCGGGAGAGCCTCCCCGTGTTCCACCATGCGCTCTGTGGAGGCTGCTGGTATTCGGGACCGCGCCCTCGTGCCGCTGGGGTTGGGAGGGCGGGAGCACACTGTGTGGAGTTCCTAGCGATACACTTGTGCCCTGCGTCCTGAGTAAGAGACACTGGGGCCAGTCCTCCCGGAAAGGAAGTGCAGAGAGTCCGGTGCTGCCTCCTGCCTGCCCTCGGGCGGATGGGGTCGGGAGCTTGGACGTCCGGGTGGAATGAACGCCAAATACTTGGAAAGACCACAGGATCCGTGCACATTTCTAGGAACATTGTTTCAGGACATATGTGCCAGCATTCCAGAATGAAATGACTCTTCTTAAGTAAAGACAGCCAGCCAACCACTACAGGTGCTCTCTCTCATTTAGCTTTCACGTGGTTTGATTGTTTTCTTTATTCGTCAGAGAATTCTTCATAAGGAACAGTTTGGCGCATATACTGCTGTTTATACTTTGATGGACTCACACAACCAGGAGTATACAGGCTTCACACAGGCTTATTTTCCTATTTGTATCTCTTTGTGTTGCTATGTATAGATAAGCGGGATGTAATAACAAGGTTACTGTAGAACTGGGAAAGCTCTTTTATTTCAGGGTAGTTCCAGTTTTACATTTGCAAAGAATTTTAGCTACTGAGAGACCAAAAAGATTAAAAATTAGCAGCTATTTTTAATTAAGGCCTGAACTAGGTGGGTGGAGAAGTCCAGTAATACCCTGAGGGGAAGGACCGCCTAACTGCATTCTTTCCCCATCCACCAGAGATAACAGTTGCTAGGAAACTGGCCCATCCTCCTAGGGAAGGACACCAGGTCATTATGGTCTGGGGACCTTCCTATAGCCAATCAATTAAAAATGTAGCATTTTAACCAATAGATGCTTGCCAGGCAGGAATCGTCCCTGCCTTGGGCATGCTGGGATGGACCAGAATGCCCGCTCGGCTCCCAATGCTTGGGCGGTGGGGGTGTGTGGGCCCAAGCTGCAGCTTGTAATTTATAATAAAAACCTCATGTATTTACAGTGGAGTCTAGTTATTCCTGGTCTTTTGGGGTTCTTGAACTGGGCAGAACACTACCAGCCCTGCAGCCCTTTTCTCAGGAGGTGCTTAGGTTGTGTTTTGCTGATTGTTGCTCATTGGTAGCACTAGGGTACCATTGTTCTACCCATCTTTTTATTATGACGTCATCCCTAAGAATTTGTGTAAGAGAAGGGAAACTTTACTTTTTTTTTCTCTACTACCTAATTAAAGTCACTTAAGAGAACACCTTGCAAGTTGGTGAGATGGCTCAGCAGATAAAGACTCTTGCTGGGCAAGCCTGGAGACCTGAGTTCGAGCCCTGAATTCATTAAAAGGTGGAAGGCAAGTGATTACACAGATCACTGATCTTCCTATGTGTTCCCTAGTATGCATGCTTTAGACCTGCATCATGAACACACACATACACACTAAAAAAAAAGAAGACATTGGGCTGTATTTAAAGAATCTTCTTGCTGCTCCAAAAAGTCATGTAATTTCACTTCTCAGTCTCTTACACACATAGTCTTACCCAGAATGCCAGTGTGGAGAATCAGTTTTGTTTTTAAATCTTGTTCAGTTTTTAGTTGCATTGTTCTTCCCCCTACAACAATTTTATTTAGTTTCAGTTTTCGAGACAAATTCTCTCTACAGAGCCCTGGCTATCCTGGGATTCCCTGTGTATACCATGCTGGCCTTGAACCTACAGAGATCCACCTTTCTCTGCCTCCCAAGTGCTGGGGTTAAAGACTATGCCCATCTTCCCCCACAACAATTTTGAAACAATAACAAACTTGAAAATAGTTCCAAGTATGGTGCACAGTTAATTGCTGTTTTACTTTGGACATTTTGAGAGGAAGCTCCTGACCTTATACCCTGTCACTAGGAATGGTTTAGTGTCAGTTTTATGCAAAGAAGAACATTGTCCTATGTAATGACAGTGCAGTTATCAAAACAGGAAATTCACAATGACACAGTATTCCATTTAATTTAGATTTTGTTGACTATATTACTCACATAATTGTCAAAGAAGTTGGTACTTTTAAGTGTTGCATTATTCCTTATCTCTTCATTAATTTATTTGTTCATTTTACACCCCAATCACAACCACAATCACAATCCTCCTCTCCTCCCAGTCCCACCCTCCTACCCATTTTCCCCATATAGCCCCCCAACCAACCCACCCTGTCACATCAAGTTACATGAGGATTATGTACCTCCTCTTTCACTGAGACAAAACAAGCCTGCCCTGCTAGGGAAATGGGATCCAGAGGGGGACAACAGAGTACAAGTCAGAGATAGCCCTGCTCTAGTTGTTAGGGGACCCACTTGAGGGCAAGCAGCCCATCAGTTTCATATGTATATGGGCCTAGGACTAGTCCAGGCATGTTTTGTTGATTCAGTCTCTATGAGGCTCCATGGTTCCAGGTGAGCTGGCTCTGTAGGTTCTCTTATGGTGTCCTGCCCCTCCAGCTCCCTTAGTCCTTCTTCTAACTCTTCCACAAGACTCCCTGAGTTCTGCCTAATTGTTTGGCTGTGGGTCTCTGTTCATTATTTGCTGGATGAAGCCTCTCAGATGACAGTTATGCTAGTCTTCTGTCTACAAGCATAGCAGAGTATTATTGCTAGTGTCAGGAGTTGGGTCTCTCCCATGGGTTGGGTCTCAAGTTGTGCCAGTCATTGGTTGGCCATTTCTTCAATCCCTGTTCTATCTTTTATTCCTGCACATCTTGTAGGAGGACAAATTTGGATCGAGGGTTTTGTGAGTTGGTTGGTGTTCCCCTCCCCCTACTGGCTACAGGATGTGTCCACTTCAGTCTCAATATCCCTGCTGCTAGGATCAGCCAGGCTCACACCCCCATATCTTCTCAGGGACCTGCAAAATTCCATGACTTTATCTTGTCTCAGAGATGCCCCAACACCAATTTCCCTTCTCTCCTAGCCCTCTCACCCCATCCCCACTTTTCCCACACCTGATACCCCCTCCTGTTCCTCTTTTCACCCCCCTCTCCCACCAACTTCCTCTCTCCCTCCTCTTCCCATGTCTGTGATGTTTATTTTATTTCCCCTTTTTAAGGGAATCAAATATTTTCTCTTAAACCCTCCATGTTACTTAGTTTATTTGGGTCTGTGGGTTGTACCATGGTTATGGTATACTATATAGCTAATATCACAGGTTAGTTATTTTTGTAGATTGTCTCTCAGCTCTCTGTGCTCTCATGGATCAATACATACACTTGGGCAAGGGTATCACAACAGTGGCACCCACTGTGTCTTGTCATGTGGTACATACTTTCATTTTGATTACTTGTTTTCAGTGTCTTCCAGGCTTTTCTACTACAGAGTTAATACCCTGCACCTCCATGAGTACCTTGACACTCTGTGTCTTGGTCCCCATCATAATGTTAGTGCATTTGCTGTACACTTACATCAATAAGGATTGATGGTTTATGTGTTTTCTGTAGTGGACTGTACTGTTGTTCGTTTTAATCTGTTGGGGCTACTGTGACAAATGATTTATAAACAAGGCTTTACTTTTCACAGTTGTAAACACTGGAAAATCTAAAGTTAAAATATGAGGTCTAGTTGGAGGCATGCTTGTCTACAGTCCTATTCTCACTTTAAGCTCAGTGGCCTAAAGGGCCACATGAGTTTATACAATCTATTTAATAAGGTTATAAGCCTACTTACAAGGACTTCACCTCCAAGACCTGAGTACCTCCCAAAGATCTCATGCAGTTCTGTTACTTTGGACTTCAACATAAGAATTTTGGGAGGACATAGATACTCAGACCATTTTGATGTTTAAATTGTTTTGTCATTTGACCAATAAGAGCTCATATATCTGACTTCTATGCCTTTTGTTAAAGTTTTTTTTTTTTCTTATTTATACAGTGTTCTGCCTGCACGTATGCCTGCAGGCCAGAAGAGGGTAGCCAAGATCTCAATACAGATGGCTGTAAGCCACTGTGTGGTTGCTGGGAATTGAACTCAGGACCTTTGGAAGAGCAGCCAGTACTCTTAACCTCTGAGCCATCTCTCTAGCCCCTTCTGTTTCTTTTTGACATGTCCCATTTCCATCATTTTTTGAGCATCATTAATTTTCTTTTTTACTTATATTTTTATTAATTACAGTTTATTCACTTTGTTTCCCACCTGTAGCTCCCTCCTTCCCCTCTTCCCAATCCCACCCTCCTTCCCTCTTCTCCACCCATGCTTCTCCCCCAGTCTACTGATAGGGGAGGTCTTCCTCTCCTTCCTTCTGATCCTAGTCTATCAGGTGTCATCAGGAGTGACTGCATTGTCTTCCTCTGCGGCCTGGTAGGGCTGTTCCCCCCTCAGGGGGAGATAATAAAAAAGCAGGCCAATTAGTTCATGTCAGAGACAGTCCCTGTTCCCATTACTAGGGAATTCACTTGGATACTGAACTGCCATGGGCTACATCTCTGCAGGGGTTCTAGGTTATCTCCATGAATGGTCCTTGGTTAGAGTATCAGTCACAGAAAAGATCCCTGTACCCAGAATTTTTGGTTTTGTTATTCTCCTTGTGGAGCTCCTGTCCTCTCCAGGTCATACCCACTTCTTTCATAAGATTCCCTGTGCTCTGCCCAAAGTTTGGCTATAAGTCTTAGCATCTGCTCTGATACCCTGCAGGGTAGAATCTTTTAGATTCCCTCTGTGGTAGGCTCCTGTCCTGTTCCCTGGTTTCTCCTTCTTCTGATGTCCATCCTCTTTTCCTTTCT
Source organism: Psammomys obesus (assembly GCF_907164565.1). NCBI lineage: Eukaryota > Metazoa > Chordata > Mammalia > Rodentia > Muridae > Psammomys > Psammomys obesus. The sequence goes on from NW_026590435.1 coordinate 122,829, forward strand.
GAACGAGGATTGAGCATCTTACCCAGAGTCCTCCTCCTTGTTTAGTTTCTTTAAGTGTACAGATTTTAGTATGTTTATCCTATATTATATGTCAAATATCCACTTATGAGTCATTATATACCCTGTGTGTCTTTCTGCTTTGGGATACCTCAATCAGGATGATCTTTTCCAGTTCCCACCATTTGCCTGCAAATTTCATGAATTTCTTGTTTTTAATTGATGAGTTATATTCCATTATGTACATGTACCACAATTTCTGTATCCATTCCTCAACTGAGAGGCATCTGGGTTTTTTTCCGGCTTCTGGCTATTACAAATAAAGCTGCTACAAACATGATTGAGCAAATGTCCTTGTTGTATACTTGAACCTCTTTTGGATATATGCCTAGGAATAGTATAGCTGGATATTGAAGTAGCACTATATATATATATATTTTTTTACCTAAGGTGTATCTGGCATACATACACAACCATTTCTTCCCCTTTGTGGTGTTAAGATTCTGACATGGGGCCACTTACACAATAAGCAAGTGTGGACCTGTAATCAACTATTCCTCTAGGGATCCCTGCTTTCTCCCAGTGGAGCCTTATTTCTCATTGCTTGCACCTTTATTACTGTTGGGTTACAAGTATTCCCAGGTTCTCTTCATGTTTGAAGCTAAAGGATATATTTATCCATATATACACATATATCTATATTTCTGTCTCTACATTGAAAACTGAGAACTAATACAGAACTTCTGATTTCAGCCAAACAATCCAGCATTTGCCTTTTTCATGTTGTAGTGGTCTTCTCAAACAGTGAGAAATCAGGCTTTACACACACACACACACACACACACACACACACACACACACACACATCTTGTTTATTTTTAGCTGTTGTTTTCTCTCCCCACTGAGGCTATTTCTTCATTTCATATCCTCCTCCCTCACTTCCAGCCCTGTTGGATCTAAGAACCCTTGTTAGGATGCCACCACATAGGGTCTCCCCAACTTGCTTGTGCTCTGATGTGCTTGTGCTTATGATGGTTTTTGTGGACACACTTCTCATTCTGCTCATGCTTTGACCTCACACTTAGGCATCTTCATTTTCATTCCCTTTGCAACTTAATGCTCCAGGCCAGGTTGTTCCTCCAGTTTAGACCCACAGTCTCTTATACAATATGTTTGACTTTGGCCATTCTCTGACCACATGAACTCTTCCATTTCCCAAAGTTTGCTTGAGATTTTGCAAGTCCCACCTTTATCCTGTGGTTTCTATGACTACTCTTCTCCCACATTGAACAAAGGGAAGATTTCTTTCTTTCCTTTTGTTTTTTAAACGAAACTCAGAATGTTGCATAAATTTTAATCTTAAGTATGAAATGTATACTTTTTACTGTTATATTTTTATATAATTTATGTAGTTTATTCAAGAATAATTTATGTGCAAAAAATTAGGCGAAGAGTTCAGTGGTTTTAAGCAATTATATTCACTGGTATAATCACTACCACAATCAAGATATAGAACATTTTCTTCCCTATAAAAAGTCCTCTTATAAAGCTGGTCATGGTGGTGCATGCCTATAATCCCAGCACTCAGGGAGGCAGAGGCAGTTGAATCTCTGTGAATTAGAGGCCAGCCTGATTTACAAAGAGATGATTGCCAAGGCTACACAGAGAATTCCTTTCTTGAAAAACAAAACTAAACAGAAGTCCTCTTACGCTCTTTTGTAGTCTGTTTTCTCTCTAGCCTCTGGTTTCAGATCTGCTTTCTGTCTGTATGATTTTGTTGTTTGTAGAGTGGCATATAAATCGAATCAGTTTTTTTTAATGCTTGACTTATTTTCCACTTAGATTCATACACTGAGATTAACCCGTGTTGTATAATTGCACCCTTGCACTGCTCCCCTTTCCCAGCACTCAGGCCCTCACTCATGTACTCTATCACTGAGCTATACTCATTGCCGTTCCTTCCCTTCCCTCCCCTCCCCTCTCCTCCCTTCCCCTTTACTCCCTCAGCACTCTTAATCACTGACCCATCTCTAGCTCTCTTTAAAATTTTAACAGATATAATCATGTGACTATGTTTGAATTAGCTTTCCAGCAATGGGGCTGCTATAACAAAGTATCATAAATTTGGGGGCTTAAAACAACAGGTGGTTATTCTTGCATAAATTTGGTGGATGGCTCTGAAATTTAGGTGTCAGGAGGTAACCTCCTTTGAGGGCTTCTAGGAAAGAATATTCATCTCTTCTAATTTCTGGTGTTCCCAAGTGTTTTGCCATTTATGGCACCATAATGCTATTTTTTTGCCTTCTCTTCATATGGTGATCAAAGAGCAGGCCAATCAGATTATGTCAGAGGCAGTCCCTCTTTCTATTACTATGTAACCCATTTGGACACTGAACTGCCATGGGCTACATTGATGCAGGGGTTCTGGGTTATCTCCACGAATAGTCCTTGGTTGGAGTATGAGTCTCTGGGAAGTTCCCTATGTTCAAATTATCTTGTTCTGTTGCTCTGCTTGTGGAGTTCCCGTCCCCTCCAGCTCTTACTATTTCCCACTTCTTACATAAAATTCCATTCACTCTGCCCATCAGTTGTCCATCAGGCTCAGCATCTGCTTTGATAGTCTATACTACAGAGGCTTTCAGAGGCCCTCTGTGGCAGGTTCCAAGGTTGTTTCCTGTTTTCTTCTGGCTTTCAGAGGCCCTCTGTAGCAGGTTCCGAGGTTGTTTCCTATTTTCTTTTTCTTCAGAAGTCCATCCTCTTTGCCTTTCAGGATGGGGATTGAACATTTTAGTTAGGGTCCTCTCTTTTGCTTAGTTTGTTTAGATGTACAGATTTTAGTGGGTTTATTCTATGTTGTATGTTTATATGAGTGAGTATACACCATGCATGTCTTTTTGCTTCTGGGACAACTCACTCAGGATGATCCTTTCCAGGTCCCACCATTTACCTGCAAATTTCATGATTTCCTTATTTTTCATTGCTGAGTAATACTCCATTGTATAGATGTACCACAGTTTCTGCATCCATTCTTCAGTTGAGGGGCATCTGGGTTGTTTCCAGCTTCTGGCTATTACAAATAAAGCTGCTACAAACATGGTTGAGCAAATGTCCTTTTTGTGTACTTGCGCCTCTTTTGGGTATATGCCTAGGAGTGGTATGGCTGGATCTTGAGGAAGCGCTATTCCTAGTTGTCTGAGAAAGAGCCAGATTGATTTCCAGAGTGGTTGTACCAGTTTACATTCCCACCAGCAGTGGAGAAGGGTTCCCCTTTTTCCACAACCTCTCCAGCATGTGTTGTCACTTGAGTTTTTCATCTTGGCCATTCTGATGGGTGTAAGGTGAAATCTCTGGGTTGTTTTGATTTGCATTTCCCTAATGGCTAATGAGGTTGAGCATTTCTTTAAGTGCTTCTCTGCCATTCGATATTCCTCTACAGAGAATTCTCTCTTTAGCTCTCTTCCCCATTTTTTAAGTGGATTACTTGGTTTGTTGCTTTTCAGCTTCTTTAGTTCTTTATATATATTGGATATGAGTCCTCTGTCAGATAAAGGGTTGGTGATGATTCTTTCCCAATCTGTAAGCAGTCGCTTTGTTTTGATGACGGTGTCCTTTGCTTTACAGAAGCTTTTCAATTTCATGAGGTCCCATTTATTGATTGTTGCTCTTAGAGCCTGTGCTGTTGGTGTTCTGTTCAGGAAGTTTTCTCCTGTGTCAATGAGTTCTAGGGTTTTTGCCCACTTTTTTTTTCTAGCCGATTTAATGTGTCTGGTTTTATGTTGAGGTCTTTGATCCACTTGGACTTCAGTTTTGTGCAGGGTGATAAATATGGATCTATTTTCATTTTTCTACATGTAGACATCCAGTTGGACCAGCACCATTTGTTGAAGATGCTATCTTTTTTCCATTGTATGGTTTTGGCATCTTTGTCAAAAATCAGGTGTCCATAAGTGTGTGGGTTTATTTCTGGGTCTTCTGTTTGATTCCATTGATCCACCATTCTGTTTCTATGCCAATACCATGCAGTTTTTATAACTGTTGCTCTATAGTACAGCTTGAGATCAAGGATGGAGATACCTCCAGAAGATCTTTTATTGTAGAGGATTGTTTTAGCAATTCTCAGTTTCTTGTTATTCCATATGAAGTTGAGAATTTTTCTTTCCAGGTCTGTAAAGAATTGTGTTGGCAATTTGATGGGAATTGCATTAAATCTGTAGATTGCTTTTGGTAAGATGGCCATTTTGTATACAGGAGTGCTACTGATTTTTTTGAGTTAATTTTGTATCCAGCCACTTTGCTGAAGGTGTTTATCAGCTGTAGGAGTTCCCTGGTAGAGTTTTGGGGGTCACTCATGTATACTATCATATCATCTGCATGTAGTGATAATTTGACTTCTTCCTTTCCCATCTGTATCCCCTTGATCTCCTTCAACTGTCTTACTGCTCTAGCAAGGACTTCCAGCACTATGTTGAAGAGATATGGAGAGATTGGGCAGCCTTGTCTTGTCCCTGATTTCAGTGGGATTGCTTTAAGTTTCTCTCCATTTAGTTTGATGTTGGCTATAGGCTTGCTGTGTATCACCTTTACTATGTTTAGATATGTGCCTGGTATCCCTGATCTCTCCAGTACTTTAAACATGAATGGATGTTGGATTTTGTCAAATGCTTTTTCAGCATCTAAAGAGATGATCATGTGGTTTTTTCTTTCAGTTTGTTAATATGGTGGATCACATTGATGGATTTCCATATATTGAACCACCCCTGCATACCTGGGATGAAGCCTACTCGGTCATAGTGGATAATATCTTTGATGTGTTTTCGGATTCGGTTTGCAAATATTTTGTTAAGCATTTTTGCTTCAATGTTCATAAGGGAGATTGGCCTGAAATTTTCTTTCTTTGTTGAGTCTTTGTGAGGTTTAGGTACCAAGGTGACTGTGGCTTCATAGAATGAGTTTGGTAATGTTCCTTCTGTTTCTATTTTGTGGAATAGTTTGAAGAGAATTGGAGTTAGCTCTTCTTTGAACGTCTGATAGAATTCTGTGCTGAAGCCATCTGGTCCTGGGCTTTTTTTGGATGGGAGACTTTTGATTACTGCTTCTATTTCTTTGGGGGATATAGGACTATTTAATTGATTTACCTGGTCCTGATTCAGCTTTGGTAAGTCAAATCGATCAAGAAAATTGTCCATTTCATTTAGATTTTTAAATTTTGTGGCATATAGACTTTTGAAGTAAGACCCAATGATTGTTTGGATTTCCTCAGTGTCTGTAGTTATGTCCCCCTTTTCATTTCTGATTTTGTTGATTTGGGTGTTGTCTCTCTGCCTTTTAGTTAGCTTGGCTAAGGGTTTGTCGATCTTGTTGATTTTCTCAAAGGACCAGCTCTTGGTTTCATTGATTCTTTGAATTGTTTTATTTGTTTCTAATTGATTGATTTCAGCCCTGAGTTTGATTATTTCCAGCCGTCTACTCCTTTTTGGTGTGTCTGCTTCTTCTTTTTCTAGGGTTTTTAAGTGGGCCATTAAGTTGTTTGAATGAGCTGTCTCGAATTTCTTCTTGCAGGCACTTAGTGCTATGAACTTTCCTCTTAGCACTGCTTTCATTGTGTCCCACAAGTTTGGATATGTTGTGTTTTCATTTTCATTGAGTTCTAGGAAGACTTTAATTTCTTTCTTTATTTCTTCCCTGACCCAGCTATCATTTAGTAACAAGTTGTTCAGTTTCCATGTGTGTAGGCTTTTTGCTATTTCTGTTGTTGTTGAAGTCCAGCTTTATTCCATGGTAATCATACAGGATAAAAGGAATTATTTCAGTCTTCTTGTATCTGTTGAGGCTTGCTTTGTGACCAACTATATGGTCTATTTTTGAGAAGGTTCCATGAGGTGCTGAGAAGAAGGTAAATTCTTTTGTGTTTGGGTGTAAAGTTCTGTAAATGTCTATGAGGTCCATTTGATTCATGACCTCTGTCAGAGATATTGTTTCTTTGTTTTGTCAAAATTTCTGTTTTGTTGACCTGTCCTTTTGCTGAGAGTGGGGTGTTGAAGTCTCCCACTATTAATGTGTGGGGATCTATATGTGGCTTAAATTTTATCAATGTTTCTTTTACAAATGTGGGTGCTCTTGTATTTGGGGCATAGATGTTCAGGATTGTGATGTCTTCCTGGTGGAATTTTCCCTTGATGAGTATGAAGTGTCCTTCCCCATCTCTTTTTATTAATTTTGGTTGAAAGTCTATTTTATCAGATATTAGAATGGCTACTTCTGCTTTCTTCTTGGGTCCATTTGCTTGGAAAGTCGTCTTCCAACCTTTTACCCTCAGGTAATGTCTATCTTTGTGCCTTAGGTGTGTTTCTTGTATGCAACAGATTGCTGGGTTTTGTTTACATATCCACCTTGTTAATCTGTGTCTTTTTACTGGAGAGTTGAGTCCATTGATGTTGAGAGAGATTAATGACCAGTGGCTGTAAGATCCTTTGATTTTGATGTTGGCTGTGTTCATAAGGTTGTGTGCTTGGTTGCTTTTTGTTTTAGTGTAGTGAGGTTAATTATTTCCTGTGTTTTCTTGACAGAAGCTAATTTTCTTGGGTTGTATTTTCCCTTCCAGTGTCTTCTGTAATGCTGGATTTGTGTGTAGGTATTGTTGAAATTTGTTTTTGTCATTGAATATCTTGTTTTCTCTGTCTATGAGGACTGAGAGTTTTGCAGGGTATAGTAGCCTAGGCTGACATCTGTGTACTCTTAGGGTCTGCATGATATTTGTCCAGGCCCTTCCTGCTTTCATAGTTTCTGTTGAAAAGTCAGGTGTGATTCTAATGGGTTTGCCATTATATGTTACTTGGCCTTTTTCCCTTGCAGCTTTTAGTATTTTTTCTTTGTTCTGTATACTTACTGTTTTGATTATTATGTGGCGGGAGGATTTTCTTTTCTGGTCAAATTTGTTGGGTGTTCTATAGGCCTCATGTATTCTTATTGGCTTCTCCTTTAACTTGGGGAAATTTTCTTCACTGATTTTGTTGAAAATATTTTCTGGGCCTTGGAGAAGGGAGTCTTCTTTTTCCTCTATTCCTATTATTCTTAGGTTTTGTCTTTTCATATTGTCTTGGATTTCTTGTACGGTCTGTGTCAGGAATTTTTTGGATTTAACATTTTCTTTGACAGATACATCGATTTCTTCCATTGTATCTTCTACACCTGAGATTCTTCCATTTCTTGTAGTCTGTTGGTTATGCTTACCTCTGTAGTTCCTGTTTTCTTCCCTAAATTCTTCCTCTCCATTTATTTCCTCCATTTGTGTTTTCTTTAATTTTTCTAGTTCTATCTTCAGGTCTTGAGTTGTTTTGTTTACTTCCTTCACCTGTCTGCTTGTATTTTCCTCTTTTTCTTTTAGTTCCTTAAACTCTGTCTTTTTTATTTCTTTCAGTGATTTAATTATTTCTTCTCTGAAGGCCACAAGCTGTTTGGCTGCATCTTCCCGTATTTCTTCATGGATGGCCATATTCTGCTTGTCTTTAACTTCCTCCATTTCTTTACGGATAGCCATGATCTGTTTGGTTTTATCTTCCTCTAATTCTTTACGTATTTTATTTGCTTCCTCTATTATCCTCTTCATCAGCATAGATGTAAGGTCATGTTCTTGATTTTCTTTTATGCTGCGTTGTCCAGGGCTGTTCGTCCCTGGATGGCTGGGTTCTGGAGATGCCATATTGTTCTGTCTTTTGTTGGTTGAGCTTTTACGCTGACCTCTGCCCATTGGGCTGATTTAGGTGTTGGCTGTTAGTTTCTGTGCTTCCTGGAGTCCTGAGGTAGGAAGAATCCCCTTGGCTGGAAGATGATTTTTCCTGAAGGAATCCTTCTCTGCTTTTTGGTTATGGTCACTGTATGGCCAGTGTTTCTCAGGAGTTGCCACTGCTCACCTCAGGTTTATAACCCTGAGTAGTAGCTGTGGTCTTTGTTAGGCATGGGGGGATCTCCTCTTACCCATAGAAGTTCTCAAGACAGCTGCCCCACTGCTGGGTTTCTTGTTATAAATTTAGTGTGCTGCTGCTCACTAAATTTCCAGGTACAGTCCTCTTGAAGAACCTTCTGATTCCCTAGCTGTGGGGTTTTCTCCCAACAGGGAACCTCAGTCTGTTATCCTGGGGCACACAGTTCTGTCCGGGAAAGTGAGAGGTGCACTCAGCAATTCTCTGGGCCGGAGGCTGAGTGCTCCGCTCTGGGCCTGGAGGATGTGCACCTAGGTTGAGTTGGCGCCTGGGGGCACTGCTCTGGTCTGGAGGCTGGGTGCCTCACTCTGGACCAGAAGCTGTGTGTCCCTGTCTGTGATGGCGGCTGCAAGCACTGCTCTGGTCCAGATGCTGTGGGTGCAGCCCTCTTGAAGGACCAGGGATTCCCACAGTTTTGTCAGTCTAGCTAGGGATAACTGGTTGATCCTTGGCACAGTATCTGAGGGCTGCTATAATGGCTCTCTGGCTTTTGTAGGTCTGAGGATGCAGCTGTGTGTCCCAGTGCCCTAGGGGAACTCAATAATGGTGGCTGAGCACAGCACTCCTGCCTGCATTAGAGCCTAGAGTCTGTGTGAATCCAGGGAGTCTTTTGGTGCTGGGTGTCCTAAGCGTTAGAGCTGATGATCCCCTCTGCTGTGGGTTTCCTCTTGCCAGAGACATCCAGTCTTTGCTTTGGGGACCGCTGGTCTGTCTGGGGTGGCGAGTAGAACCCACAGGCACAGATGCCCACTTGTTGCTCCACCTTTCTGGCCGTTCGGAGCTTTGGCTGCTGCCTAAACTGGGTAATTTCCCGAGACCTTTTCGGGGTGGGGGTGTTGGCTAAGTGCTCTGAGATCAGACCAGCCGTTTCCCTCCCTGTTGGTTTGCACCTGCCAGTGAAATGCAGTCTCTGGTGCCTGGTGCCCTGGTGCCCACAGTTCTATCTGAGGCGGCGAATCAGGCACGCAGGCAGGGCTCCATGCAGGCGCCTGGGTCCCTGCTCTGGCTCCGGGCTGGCTCTTGGGGCACCCGTGGAACCTGAGTCTTTTCCAGGGGATGTCTGGGTGACCTGAGGTTGGTCCCAATAGTTTCCTGCTCCATGGGGTTATCTCTCGACTGGGAAATCCAGTCTGTGATGTTGTTGGCCCATGGTTCAGTCTGGGACCGTGACCATATCACACTGGCGTGTAGCTCTGGGCTGGCGACCAAGCGCCTGGCGGAACCAGGATCTCTTCAGCGGTTTAGCTGATTGAATCCCCCACCGTGGGGTATCCTCTCACCTGTGAAACACAATCACTTGTGTTTTATGGCCGTGAGTTCTGATTGCTTGTCACTGTGCCAATCTTGCTGTGCTGCTCCACAGAATGAGAGTCCTCCCGGCGCCGCCATCTTGCCCCCCTTTTGGCTCTATTTTTGTGTGCTATATCTCTAGAGTCTTCTCTTCACCATGATAGCCATTGTAAATATGGAACAGGTTCTAATATTGCCTTTGCCATATTAGGGTCCTTTGGGATTACTCTACTTCTGATTGACCAGGAAGTCAGCATTTGTTTTACAAATGGTGATTGCATTCCAAAATTATTGACATTTGCCTTAAATTTCCTCAGATCTAGCACTTCCACAGGACACCATTCAACTTTGTGATAACCCTGTAGATGATAATCATCTGCTGGTCTCTGCTGTATACTGACTGGATTAGCTAATGTTTGCTTTCTAATCATCTTTTGTTGGCTTTCTTTATTTTTATCTTTTGTCTCTGCCTGAGTATTTTCTTTACTTAGTATTCTAAACTCTTCTCTTAAAGCTTGTACCCATATTTCATACTGTTGTTTTGTTCAATAATCTTTTGAATCTCGTTTTATGCTTCGCTTCCAACTTTTTTTTCTTTATATTGTTCTAGTTATTCTTTGTGTTGTTCTGAGAGACCAAAATATTAAAAATCAGCAGCTATTATTAAAGTTTAAGGTCTGATATAAGGCTAACTGGGTGGAGACTTGTCCAGTAATGCCCTGAGGGGAAGAACTTGTCTTACTGCATTCTTTCCCTGCCTTCTAATTATATAGTTGCTAGGAAACCAGCCCATATGACCAGGCCAGAACTGTGTGTAGTCTTGGCACCTAAAGTGGACCAATCATTTCAAAAGTCAATTTCCTTTACCCAATCATGTAATGCCAAAGCCTGTATGTAACTGCTTGCGTTTTTTTTCCCTTAAAAAACTCTGTACCCCTAGACCTCGGGGCCACATTCCTCTTCTGTTTCCAGAGGTGGTTTGCATCCTGTGTTTGAATGCATATACAATTTAAAAACCTTATGTATTTACAGCGGAGTCTATTTATCTCTGGTCTTTTGGGGTTCTCGAACTGGGCAGAACAGTTCCAGAATAATTTCTAAAGCCTTTGTCTTTGAAAAGACATAAAAGGCTAATCCAATGATTAAAGTTAAATTGAGGACTATGAATGTAAGCATAGTCATAATTTCTAAACTTTCATTTATTTCTGTCTTAAAACTGTAGAAGAGATTATCAGCCCAGCTCCAAGAAGTCTGTTTTATTGTTTCTCCCATCTTGTTAGACTGTAGCCAGCTAGTTTTGTTATGTTAAGTCTTAAGTCTGCATACAGTAGGCTGTCTTTTGCTGCAGGGCCCATTTAAAAGTATCTCTTAAAGAGACAATAATTGACCTGGGAGTTTTTAGGTTTTAGGTTTTTGCTTTATCTCTGGACGCTTTTTTTTTTTTTTTTTTTTTTTTTTGGTGGGGGAACCCCCACCAAATTATGCTAAAGTATGATTTAAAGGGTGTGGATAATTATATTAGTTGGGTGCCATTTGTTGTGGGTTATTAATATTTATCATTACTTTATATTTTAGTTAAGCAGTGGTTATTCCTAAACAGCTATATAATCAAATCACCACACAGAGATGAGGAGTTATTTAATTAACATAGAGCACAATGCTAGGCAATAGTTTTTCTATCCTCAACATGCAAGCCTGAAGTAGTCAGAAGAAAACTTCAGAACTTCTGAATTTTGAGTAATGGATAGTTTTGAGACCCATGTAAATATTGGCAATTGCACTCAGTTATTTGCAACACCAGCAGGAGATCTTCAAAGCTGAACCATTTGTTCTGTCTTATGTTGCTTTTGTTGTGATCAACACTTGCATTGCTAGTATTTTATTTGTCCATTTACAACTGTTTAAACATGCATTTCCTTTTACCAAGATGCTATTAATATTATAGTTTAAACTGGGACCCTTTTTAAGAAGATGAATACAGAACTGGGGTGGATGTATAATTCCTTGTAGGGACTTCAGTACAATCCCCTGAGTTCTTTTAATCTTTTTTGTTTATTAGAGTGATATTTGTAGGGGAGACAGGGCCTTAATATGTATGTCTGCCTGTCCTAGAATACATAACATAACTAGGCTGGAAGCCAACTCTGTCTCTGCCTTCAGAATGCTAGCATTAAATGCATGAGACAACACTCCCAGCTCACCCATCAATTTTTATAGTTAGTTTGTACAACTTCTCTGATTGTGCTCAATACTTTTTGTCTGATTGATCTCTCTCTCTCTTTTTATTGTGAATTGTCATTTCTCTTGCCAGGCTATATCTTATCCAGAGGCTGCAGAAAATAAAACGGTGAACCTCATTTTTCAGTTTCCTTTTAAAATGACTTACATTAAGACTTCCATGTAAGGAAATAAGTGAAGGAAGCACCAGAATTTTATGAATATATTTTCTATAAAGCATACATTTACACTGATGTGACTATCATGCTTTCTGTTTTACACATGTATGGGATATTTTAGGATGCAATGACCTATGATGATATGCATATGAACTTCACTCGGGAAGAGTGGGCTTTGCTGGATCCTTCCCAGAAGAGTCTGATGCTGGAGACTTACAGGAACTTGTTTGCTATTGGTAAGACTGAATTTACTTTCACTTTCTAAAACAATGGGATAACTGTTGCTGCTGCTGCTGATGTTCTGGTTATTGGTGTTCTGTAATTTTAATTGTAATGAATGAAGAATAAACTGAATAAATCAGGCATCATTCTACAGTTCACAGAAGATAGTAACTTAAAATTTGTGGAATTTCTAATAGTAGATCATAGATTTTCTGGTACATGTTTTAGGTTACAATTGGAAACACCATGATATGTTGACAACATTCTGAAGACTTGGAAGGTAAATTTCATGTGCAAGGTGATGTGAATATGAGTTTTCAAAGTGCCTCTGAAGAAATGTTAATGTGTCCCAGAAATTTTAAAGAAAATCAAAGGTGTAAAAAAGCACTACTTCAAGTGTATTGATGATTATTACATTCTCACAAATCCAAATACGTCAATGTCAGGTATCTGATTTTTGTTTGCAAGGTATTCCTCTAAGAAAGCAGACAAGGAAACAATTCATTAACAGATTTCAACTATCTGAATCATAGGCATATCAGACCTATGCTGTAGAACTCAAAATCTGTATCATCTCATACCACACAGACATTGCAAAATGAATACGTATTGATTAGGTGACAAGTATATGTCCAATAATTTTCTAGTAAGCAAATAATCCACAGAAGAGCTTGTGTTATTCATATACTTGTTTGATGAGAGAGACAGTTTAAGAGAATCAAGATGTTGTTGTGGAGAAACCTTAATTCCTATACGACATGTCTCCAAGGTACAAAAATGTCAAACAGTATGAATCTGGTAATATTTGTGTTGGAGCCCAACAGCAGAGTCAAACGGTTATGGAGTCAGGTGTGAGGGATGAAAGAAAAATTAATAAACCAACACACAACACATGGGATCTTTCTGGGAGGGCTCTAGTAGACACTTTATTCCAGTAATCCCTTTTTAAGTGATTAGCAAAAGCACCTCAGTACAATGAATGAATTCACAGGGAAGTTAAAAACTTCTTTACCTTGTCCACCTGTCTGTGTGATCCTCACACAAACAAAAGGTGTGATCTTGACAAGACATCACATCTGCTGTCTCAAAAAAAAAAGGAGATAGACTTGATAGCTTATTACTTACTCCAGTAAAGGCTAGGGTGAAAGCATGTCTTTCCACTGAGATCAAAATAACAAAGCATCCTGGCAGACCAGCAGCTCCCCTTATCTTTGACTTGTTAATTTTCTTTTAATAGGTATAGAAAGCAGAAGGGGGAGAAAACAGAGAGAAGGGGGATTTTTGCAGGGCATTGTTTATTCTCCCATCTTCAGCCCCCAAGAACCCTTACAGTAAAGGTGTCTCCCACAATAGGATAACTTTGAATTTCTTACTACAGTGGGAAATGTGCTACTTACACATGTGCTCACTTATGTCACAGCTAATGTAAGAGAATATTCTCAGACATTGTAAAATCTTGAGCTGGATAGGAACTCCAATAACTGACTTTATAGCCTTGGCAGATAAAATTCCTCTTAGCATTGAACACAGAACAACCTATGAGAGACCAAAAGATTAAAAATCAGTTGCTATTATTTTAATGTTTAAGGCCTGAACTAAGACTAGCTGGGTGGAGAGGTCAAGTAATGCCCTGGGGGGAAGAACTCACCTTACTGCATTCTTTTCCCACCCACTAGAGATACAGTTGCTAGGAAACTGGCCCATCCCCCTAGGGAGGGAAACCAGATCATTAATGGTTTGGAGACCTTCCTATAGCCAATCAATTCAAAATGCAGTGTTTTGACCAATAGATGTGTTGGTATAATGTTCTTTTGAAATGTATACACCTTACCCTTGTTCATTCAAATGCTGATTTCTTCTCCCCAACCACTCTCTGGTTTCAATCCGTATATTGCATTGTGATACTCATTCTAAGCATCCTGTCTCAACTGTGTGTAACCAGGCCAAAATAAAACAACTAGCCACAATGTTGTGCAAAGGGAGGAGCCAGAGGACAGGAAAGAGGGGAGGAGCCAGGGGGCAGGAAATGAGTGGGAGGAGAAGGGTCGAGAGAGGGCTAGGAGAACAGAGCTGGAGGAGAGATCTTGGAACTATGTGGAAATGGACTGGACATAATATTTCACAAAAAGCAAGTATAATGTGGGAAATCTAAATGTTAGGAAACTATGAGGGCTTGGAGGTTTAGGATGGAGTAAATATTGCCTAGCATTGTGTTCTAGGTTAATTAAATAAATCATAGTCTCTGTGTGGTGATTTGGTTATACAGCTGTTTAGGACTAACAGCAGCATTACCAGAAGATAATTAATAGTAAATATTAATTGTTGCCTACAACAAGATGCTTGCCAGACAGGAATCGCCCTTGCCTTAGGCGTGCTAGGAAGGACCAGTATCTTTAAATAACCCAATTAACCTGAGCACGGGGCTCTCGGCTCTCACACCTTTGGCGGTGTGGGGTGTGAGCCCAAGCTACAGCTTGTAATGATTTGTAATAAAAAGATCCTCATGTGTTTTGCAACATATTTGGCTCCTGGTGGTGGTCTTTTGGGGTATTGCGATTCAGGCACAACACCTTCCTTGTTTAAAAGATATAAAGTATGAATTCCGTAGCAAGTGTTTACTGGTATTTAGAAGCAGCAACTAGGGGGCGGAGCCAAGATGGCGACTAGCACACACAGTTTCCGAGCTGTGGAAGAGATAAAGTTCTGAGTTGATGAGTGGAAGAACTTCTGAAGCCAGGGAAACAACGGAGAGACTTTCTAAACAACAGGGAACATCGCAGGAGGTGAAAACCTTGGTCTCGGGTCACCCAGGGACTTGTTTGGGGAAGGTGAGAAACGATACTTTGATCTCTCGGCACTCCCCTCCCCCAGACCTCCCTCCTCCTCAGCACAGTGGACTCGCCTTTCTCAGCGCAGACCTAACTGCCTGGGGCCTGCAGCCACTGAGGCGGAGCCCCAAGCCCTTTATCGGCAAAGGCCAGCAGTACTGTGTCTCGGAGCCCCAGATTCACGCGCGGCGGCTGCACCATCCTCCCAGGGCCCGAGTCTGCTAGACGCAATACTAGCTCCACAGGATCGCGATCACTGACAGTACAGCCCGACCAATCCCACAGTGACAGAGAATACGCTATATACTCACCAAAACCAGACAGAAACGCCATACAAGCTAGACACACCAGGCGCTGGGCCTCCGAAGCTTGGAGAGCACAGTAAAGAGACCCCAGGACTTCCCAGAAAGCATCTAGACTAGCAACCCAGTCTCCAGTTACAGCGGGACTTTCTAACCTGGCGGCGGAGCAGCACTGAGCTGGCGGAGCACATCAGCCCTCCAGTTTAAGACTAACCAGGGCCAAACCAGAGAACAGAAAGGCTGGTTACCCCGATTCCCACTGACGTGACCAAACTGAAATCTCCAGCTGCAGCAAGACCTCATAACCTGGCAGTGACAGCAGCACGGAACTGGCGGAGCACATCAAAGAAGCAGGGCCAAACCAGAGAGCAGAGAGCCCAGATACACCTATCTCTGCCAAGTGTCCTGCCTGTAAGTGAGTGCACCCTTGAGAATCTGCAGCTCCACTGATCCTGGGTTCTTCTAAAACAGAAGCCAGGCATCGAACCCCCTCCCACCCATATACCCACTTTGGGAAACAGAGGGGCACTTGGAACATTGAAGTTCCTGCTCTGTGGGTCTAATTGAGGAGTTAAGGCAGTTAATGCCAGAAATTGCGCTGCGATCATCACTAGCGCCTGCGACATATACATTGCAGAGCCCCTCCCACACACTCAAGGGTTCAACATTAGCCATCACTCTGTCCCTCGAGACACACGCCCACACCCACTTACACACACACACACATATACACACGCATGCACCCACGCTTGCATTTGCCTCTGTTTGCGCCTGCGTACTTTCCTCCCACAGGTACAGCTAGTCCTCAGCATACGCTAAGGACACGGGACCTCTCTCAACTTCCTGAAGAATTCTCCAGACTCGAGAGAGAGACAGTACCAGTCTGATCGGCAGAATCCAAAAACAAACAGGGAAGGTCTCAGATAAGCCAATGGCCAGGGGTAGGCGAAAGAACACTTCCAACATGAATCAGGACATCATGACTTCACCAGCAAACCCCAAAATCGATGGATACTCCAATTCATCAGAAGCACAGGAAAATGACCTTAAAGCAATGCTTGCTCAATTATTTGAGGCTCATAAGGAGGAAATGAACAAATCTTTCCAAGAGTTGGCCAGTCAATTGGAGGTAAAGTAAGAAGAAATAGACAAAACCCTTAAAGAAACACAGGCAAACATAGCCAAACAAATAGAGGCACAAGTAGAGAAAAAATTAGTGGCATACAAAAAGGAAATGAACAAAGAAATAGAGTCCATCGTAGAGAGACAGGAATCCAAATTCAAACACATAAAAGAAATGGTGCAAGACATGAAAACAGAATTAGAATCAATAAAGAAAACACAAAATGAGAAAACTCTTGAGCTGGAGAACTTGGAGAAAAGATCAGGAACCACAAAAGTAAGCATCACCAACAGAATACAAGAGATGGAAGAGAGAATCTCTGGAGCTGAAGACACACTTGCAGAAATTGATACTTCTCTCAAAGAAAAAGTAAAATCAGAAAAATTCCAATCACAAAATATCCAAGAAATCAAGGATGCTATGAAAAGACAAAATCTAAGAATAATAGGAATTGATGAAAAAGAAGACTCCAGGCTCCAAGGTCCAGAAAATATTTTCAAAAAAATCATAGAAGAAAATTTTCCCAACTTAAAGAAAGAGATGTCCATAAATATACAAGAGGCCTACAGAACACCAAATAGACTAGACCAGAAAAGAAACACATCACGTCACATCATAGTCAAAACACTAAATCTACAGAACAAAGAAAAGATATTAAAAGCAGCAAGGGAAAAAGGCCAAGTAACATATGAAGGTAGACCTATCAGAATCACACCAGACTTCTCATCAGAAACTATGAAAGCCAGAAGGGCCTGGGCAAGCATCATGGAGACTCTAAGAGATCACAAATGTCAACCCAGACTACTATACCCTGCAAAGCTTTCAATCAACATAGATGGAGAAAACAAAATATTCCATGACAAAACTAAATTTACGCAATATCTATACAGCAAACCAACCCTACAGAAGATACTAGAAGGAAAACTCCAATCCAACGAAAACGAATTCACCCAAGAAAACAGGGCATACAGATAATATCCCAACAAAAATGAAAAGAAAACAAGCAATGAAACAAGGTAAGATCATCGACTCCATTACAAAAGGAACTAACATGCATTGGTCAATATTATCTATCAATATTAATGGACTCAACTCACCAATAAAAAGACACAGGCTAACAGAATGGTTACAGAAACAGGACCCAACATTCTGTTGCATCCAAGAAACACACCTATGCAACAAAGATAAACACTACCTCAGAGTAAAGGGCTGGAAAAATGTTTTTCAAGCAAATGGTTCCAGAAAACAAGCTGGAGTAGCCATCCTAATATCTAATAAAATAGACTTTCAACCCAAGTTAATCAAAAAAGATAAGGAGGGCCACTATATTCTCATCAAAGGAAAAATCCAACAAGAGGACATCACAATTTTGAATATCTATGCCCCAAATACAAGAGCACCTACATTCGTAAATGAAACAATATTAAAGCTTAAATCATACATTGATCCTAATACCTTAATAGTGGGAGACTTCAACACCCCACTCTCATCAAGGAACAGATCAACCAGACAGACACCAAATAGGGAAATAAAAGCACTCACAGAATCCCTAAATCAAATGGACCTAATAGATGTCTACAGATCTTTTCACCCAAACTCAAAAGAGTACACCTTCTTTTCAGCACCACATAGAACCTTCTCCAAAATAGACCATATAGTTGGTCACAAAGCAAGCCTCAACAGATACAAAAGGATTGAAATAATCCCTTGTATACTATCTGACCACCATGGACTAAAGCTGGATATCAACAACAACAGAAACAACAAAAAGCCGACACGCACATGGAAACTGAACAACTTACTACTCAATGACAGCTGGGTCAAGGAAGAAATAAAGAAAGAAATTAAAGACTTCCTAGAATTCAATGAAAATGAAGGCACAACATACCCAAATTTATGGGACACATTGAAAGCAGTGCTCAGAGGAAAATTTATAGCACTAAGTGCCTACAAGAAGAAATCCGTAACATCACATACAAACAACTTAATGGCCCAACTGAAAAACCTAGAAAAAAAAGAAGCAGATACACCCAAGAGGAGCAGACTGCTGGAAATAATCAAACTAAGGGCAGAAATCAATCAATTAGAAACAAATAAAATTATCCAAAGAATCAATGAAACAAAAAGCTGGTTCTTTGAGAAAATCAACAAGATAGACAAACCCTTAGCCAAACTAACTAAAAAGCAGAGAGAAACCATACAAATCAGCAAAATCAGAAAGGAAAATGGGGACATAACTACAGACACTGAGGAAATCCAAACGATTATTAGGTCATACTACAAAAGCCTATATGGCACAAAATTTGAAAATCTAAATGAAATGGATAACTTTCTTGACAGATTCCATCTACCAAAATTAAGTCAAGATCAGGTAGAAAGACTGAATAGTCCTATATCTCCCAAGGAAATTGAAGCAGTCATTAACAGTCTTCCCTCCAAAAAAAGCCCTGGACCAGATGGCTTCAGCGCAGGATTCTACAAGACCTTCAAAGAAGTACTAACACCAATTCTCCTCAAACAATTCCATAAAATAGAAACAGAATGAACACTACCAAACTCATTCTATGAAGTTTGATACAGTCACTTTGATACCTAAACCACACAAAGATCCAACAAAAAAAGAGAACTTCAAACCTATCTCTCTTATGAACATTGATGCAAAAATACTCAATAAAATACTTGCAAACCGAATCCAAGAACACATCAAAGATATCATCCACCATGACCAAGTAGGCTTCATCCCAGGAATGCAAGGGTGGTTCAACATACGGAAATCCATCAATGTAATCCACCACATAAACAAAATGAAGGAGAAAAACCACATGATCATCTCCTTAGATGCTGAAAAAGCATTTGACAAAGTCCAACACCCATTTATGTTTAAAGTCTTGGAGAGATCAGGGATACAAGGCACATACCTAAAGATAGTAAAGGCAATATACAGCAAGCCTATAGCCAACATCAAACTCAATGGAGAGAAACTTAAATCAATCCCACTGAAATCAGGGACAAGACAAGGCTGCCCACTCTCTCCATATCTCTTTAACATTGTACTTGAAGTCCTAGCCAGAGCAATAAGACAACTAAAGGAGATCAAGGGGATACAAATCGGAAAGGAAGAGGTCAAAGTGTCACTATTTGCAGATGATATGCTAGTATACATGAGCGAACCCAAAGATTCAACCAGAGAACTTCTTCAGCTGATAAACACCTTCAGCAAAGTGGCAGGATACAAAATCAACTCAAAAAAATCAGAAGCCCTCTTGTATACCAAAGACAAAAAGGCTGAGAAAGAAATTAGGGAAACAACACCCTTCACAATAGCCACTAATAACATAAAGTACCTTGGTGTGACTCTAACCAAGCAAGTGAAAGACCTGTTTGAGAAAAACTTCAAGTCTTTGAAGAAAGAAATTGAAGAAGATCTCAGAAGATGGAAAGATCTCCCGTGCTCATGGATTGGTAGGATTAACATTGTGAAAATGGCCATCCTGCCAAAAGCAATCTACAGATTCAATGCAATTCCCATCAAAATACCAACTCAATTCTTTACAGACCTTGAAAAAAAGATTCTCAGCTTCATATGGAGAAACAAAAAACCCAGAATCTCCAAAACGATCCTGTACAACAACAGATCATCTGGAGGTATCTCCATTCCCGATCTCAAGCTGTACTACAGGGCAACAGTAATAAAAACTGCATGGTATTGGCATAGAAACAGAAAGGAGGATCAATGGAATCGCATAGAAGACCCAGAAATAAACCCACACACCTATGAATACTCAATATTTGACAAAGAAGCCAAATCCATTCCATGGAAAAAAGACAGCATCTTCAACAAATGGTGCTGGTCCAACTGGATGTCTACATGCAGAAAAATGAAAATAGATCCATATTTATCACCCTGCACAAAACTAAAGTCCATGTGGATCAAGGACCTCAACATAAAACCAGATACTCTAAATCAGCTGGAAAAAAAAAGTGGGAAACAGCCTAGAACTCGTTGGCACAGGAGACAACTTCCTGAACAGAACACCAACAGCACAGGCTCTAAGAGCAACAATCAATAAAGGGGACCTCATGAAACTGAAAAGCTTCTGTAAAGCAAAAGACACTGTCATCAAAACAAATAGACAGCCTACAGATTGGGAAAGAATCTTCACCAACCCTTTATCTGACAGAGGGCTAATATCAAGTATATATAAAGAACTAAAGAAGCAGAAAAGCAACAAACCAAGTAATCCACTTAAAAAATGGGGAACAGAGCTAAACAGAGAATTCTCGAAAGAGGAACATCGAATGGCAGAGAAACACTTAAAGAAATGCTCAACCTCATTAGCCATTAGGGAAATGCAAATCAAAACGACCCTGAGATTTCACCTTACACCCATCAGAATGGCCAAGATGAAAAACTCAAGTGATAGCACATGCTGGAGAGGTTGTGGAGAAAAGGGAACCCTCCTCCATTGCTGGTGGGAATGTAAACTGGTTCAACCACTCTGGAAGTCAATCTGGCGCTTTCTCAGACAACTAGGAGTAGTGCTACCTCAAGACCCAGCTATACCACTCCTAGGTATATACCCAAAATTTGCTCAAGTACACAACAAGGACATTTGTTCAACCATGTTCGTAGCAGCTTTATTTGTAATAGCCAGAACTTGGAAACAACCCAGATGTCCATCAATGGAGGAATGGATACAGAAATTGTGGTATTTTTACACAATGGAATACTACTCAGCAATCAAGAAGGAGGAAATCATGAAATTTGCAGGCAAGTGGTGGGATCTAGAAAAGATCATTGTGAATGAAGTATCCCAGAAGGAGAAAGACAAACTTGGTATATACTCGCTTATATAGACCTACAAGACATGATAAACATAATGAAATCTACACACCTAAGGAAGATAATCAAGAAAGTGGACACAGGCGAAGGTGATTAATCCTCATTTAGAAAGACAAATGGGATGTGCATTGAACTTATGACAGGAGTCTACCACAAAAGGCATCTGAAAGACTCTACCTAGCAGTGTTTCAAAGCAGACACTAAGACTCATAACTAAACCCTCGGCAGAGTGCAGGGAATCATATGAAAGAAGGGAAGTTAGTATGATATGGAAAGGATAGGAGCTCTACAAGGACCAAACATATCTGGGCACAGGGTCTTTTCTGAGACTGACACTCAACCAAGGACCATCTATGGATATAACCTAGAACTTCTGCTCGGATGTGGCCGGTGGTAGCTCAGTAACCAAGTAGTTTTCCAAAGTAAGGGGAACACGGACTATTTCTAACAGGATCTCAAGGGCAGGCTGTTTGACACCCCCCCCAGGGGAGGAGCAGTCTGTTAGGCCACAGAGGAGGACTTTGCAGCCAGCCCTGAAGATACCTGATAAAACAGGGTCAGATGAAAGGGGAGGAGGTCCTCCCCTATCAGGGGACTTGGAAAGGGGCAGGGAGGAGACCAGGGAGGGAGTGTGGGGTTGGGGAGGGAATGAGGGAGCGGGATACAGCCTGGACAGAGAGTTAACAAAATGTAACTAAAAATAAAAAAAAAAAGAAGCAGCAACTAAGGATTTTGCCTTCATTTATTTTTTTATTGTAACCTATAATTTCACTTAGCAAACAATGGAATAAATATTGTGGTTTTGCTTTAAAATAGGTTTATCATTCGTCAAACTAGTTACAAGCCATGTGAGCATAGGGATACTGAAAGAAGCAACATACTTCTCTCTGAGAACAGTCAGAAGACATGTCATAGTCCCCACTTTGAGTACACTTTCTAAATGTGATACAGGATTACAATTACTTTATTATTAATTATTAATTAGTTAATAATGATTAAATTATTATTAAAAAGTGAAAATATCACTGTTCAATCTATAGGAGTGAGGTTCTTGTAGGTCTCCAGGATCACATGCTTGTAGAGACTTTTGTTGGAGCAAATCCAGCAAAGCCTACTCTTTCTGAGTGAAGTTCACATATACGTCATCATAAGTCAGTGCATTCTAAAATATCCAGTATATCTGTGCAACATAAAATTGGATATTGATAACACTGTGAATCTATAGTTCATTTTTAGTTAACTAATTTGTTGTTAATAAGTTAATTGTAAACTAGTATCACACAAAATCTACTCTAAGTGGGGGACTACTAATACATTAAACTAACACAATTATTTTTCTAACTTCATTGGGATTACATCCACAATCTTACACTGTGGAAAACCCCTATAAGTACAAGGAATGTGAAATTTCTTCTGTTTGTTCTGGTTTATTTTACTAATGTAATGTGAGTCACTCTATGGAAACATCTATTAATGCAATCAGTATAATAAAACTCTGAGTTCTTCCAGATTAAATACATAAAAAAACTTATAGAAAAAGTGTGTATAATTTGAGCCATGTAATTAATACTCTTACCAGTGCAGGCATCTTCAAAGACACAAAACAACCCATAATGAAGGGGAAAACTATAAATGTAAACGAAGTGATAAAACCATAAAGTCTGGTTTTTCTTTACAATTAGACCAAATTATAAAAATTCATACAGATAAAAAGCTTTATCAGTGTAATGAATATGGCAAAGCTTCTACATGCACCAATTATCTTTGCAGGCATGAAAGAACACATACTGGAGAGAAAGCCTATGAATGTAACCTGTGTGGTAAAGCCTTTCCAGAAAATGTTCATCTCAAAATGCATAAAACTACACATACTGGAGAGAAACCCTCTGAATATAACCAAGGTGGTAAAGCCATTTCAGTCAATTCCAAAGACATGAAAGAAAACATACTGGAAAAAAGACCTATGAATGTAACACATGTGGTAAAACCTTTTCATTTCACGATAGTCTCCGAATACATAAAAGCACACATATGGAGAGAAACCCTATGAATGTAACCAGTGTGGGAAAGCCGCCTTGTATCACAGTAGTCTACAAATACATAAAAGAACACATACAGGAAAGAAACCCTACAAATGTAATCATTGTGATAAAGCCTATTCACAATGCATTCAGCTCCGAAACCATAAAAGGACCCATACCACACATATGAATTATTGTCAGATGAATGACGACAAACCAGATTTGGGGGGGGTGTACAATTTGGGGAGGATAACTTGAGCCAATGAATACTGAATATCCAACTATGTGACTGTCCTTTGAATATATATCTAATCCACTTACACATTTATGTGAGTACTGAGGGCTGAGGCACAAGTCATTCACTGTAGCTGGGTGTGTCAGGTTACAGATTTAAACAAGCAACCTCACACATGAGGGAAGGGCACATAGTATCTTATAAATGCCATTCTTTCTGCCAGGAAATCGTCTGATCTTTTTCCAAGTCACTATAGCTATGGTCTTTTTTTCAATTACATTTATCTTTTTAAAAAGTCAATTATTGATTTCTATTAAATTTGATTGTCTCTAAATGCATCATTGCTCTAATCTTTTATGTGTTGTTATTCCCTAATGTTTCCATGTATTGGGAATGTCTTTCCATTTTTCTCAAGTGTTGTTGATTATTTATTTCTGTATAGAGCAATGTATTTTATAGCCCAGGCTTGCCTCATGCCATGTTATCAAGAATTGCTTTGAGCACCCTATTCCACCTCTGCTTCACAGTGCTGGAAAAACAGTCCTAAAATTCCTTCCAGGCTGGGCCTTGACTGGTCAATGAACAAGAAAAACAGGCCAGTGAATGACTGTCCTCCAGTCTCTCTGGCTTTTATTCGGCTTACAAATGAAGAAGGGCGTGGGCAATAATTGAGCTCAATGCCTGACTTTGCCTCCCAAATTATGGAATTAAAGACTTCATTTATCTATCTATCTATCTATCTATCTATCTATCTATCTATCTATCTATCATCTATCATCTATCTATCATCTATTTATTTATTTATTATGTGTTTGTTTGTTTTACTTCCATTCACGTGTTTGTCATTTGGGGAGGCCAGAAGAATTCATGGGATCCTGTGGAAGTGGACCAGCTGCTGAGAGCCACCCTATGTGGATACTATGAACCAAACTTAGGTTTATTTTTGAAATAGCAGGAAGTGTTCTTTTCTTATGATCCATTCCTTTTACCCTCTCAGTTTTTTTATTTTTAATTGATATAAGTAAATTTGGGGAATCAGACGATGTAGCTCAATGGTAGAAAGCATGTTCAGCATGAATGAGACCAAAGATTTCATCCTCAATGCTATAAAAACAAAAACAAAAACAGAAACAAAAAGCTTGTTTTGTTTTGCTTTTCCTTTTCAGAAAAGACCTCGTAGAGCCGAGTATGGTCATAAACTCACTAGCCAAGGATATCCTTGAACTTCCTATTCCCCGACGTGTACCTCCTAAGTTCTTTGATTACAGGCAATGCCACCATGTCAAGTTTTATGTGGTGTTGGTCTTGAACCCACAGCTTCATGAATGCTACACAAGCACTGTACCAACTGAGCATCATCCCCTCCCATTTTTTTTTCTGTGAAGTCACAGAAAAAAAACTCATTGCATTTCCTAAAATCTCTCTTTAATTCGTAGTATGCTTTGCATCCGGCCACCTGTGGGACAGACTGTAAACTCTGCTGCAGGCTGAATAATCGGCTGTGCAGCTATTCACCTTGATTCCCGGGAAAGAGGGCCAGTACCTAATGAGTGCTGGAAGACAGAGGGTAGGCTAGGGGAGGAATGGCACAAATTATACTGAAATACAAATCTCTGCAGATCTGGAAAATGTCTGGTCTTGAAATGTAAGCCTGGGCTAGGAACGCCTTTACCTTTTTCTTTCAATACACTCTAACCCTAAGGGAGGTACTCATGTCACTCAAGACTCACTGGCCAATCAGGACCCTTCAGGCCATCCCTACAGTCAGAGGAAGAGGTGGGTTCTTCCTGGCGCCCCCTGCTTGCTTACTGTTTAGCAGAGCAGGCTTGAGTGGTTGATATGATTGCAGCTGCTGTGTGCTGTGAGGGGATTTCAGCTGTGTTCCAAAGTCGAAACATGGTAAGTGTGTGTCCGCTGCCGCAACCTGGTGGAGCTGAAGGCTGAACAGTAGGACCTTCGTGTAGAGTCCTTCCTGGGGCTGGGTGGGAACCGGCAGCCAGAAGCAGCCATGAGAGAGATCCCGTGTACTAGCCCTAAACGCAGTGGAGACATCTGAATATCTTCACTATATTTGGGTTCACAGTGGAGGGCGAGAAAACTCACATCAGGAACAAAAGTTTAAAATGAAAGCTTTGTTTTCTAAGCTCAGCGAGGCAGCCAGTTCTGGATCTGAATGGTTCTAGAAGGTAAACTTTATTGTATATTTAAAAGATTAAATCCACAAGTTGAGAGGCCCTTGGTGAGTGTCATCCAATTAAATTTTAACCTTACGGGTTAAGCAAGGGAGTTTCTGTGAGATGCTGCACTGATCGAGAACACCTGGGCTCAAGGCCTTTAACTGTTTTCCAAGACATTCGTTCTGGAATCCAATGTCTTTAATTTATCCACCTAGACATTTGGTCTAGAACTCAAGTTGATCAGGGAAAAAAGAAGGTGGTCCTCTGTAGTAAGTGAGTGCTTTGCAGGGGATAGTTTTACAATTTATACTCCTCGGTTAAGGTAACAGCAAGTTTAACGAGTTAACGGATAATTAGGAAAATGTACAAGGGGCCGGGTGGGAGATGGCTCTATAAGACTAGGAATGTGAAGTTAGTTTATCCTTGCTAGCAAAAGAGGGGAGAAGGCTGGGCTCTGGAGGGTGCCTCCTTACACACTATGGAGCTGCATGTTCACAGCATTTGCAGCAGGTACTTCAACATAAAAATGTTCTTGGAAGGACACAAACTCGGAGAGGCCTACTTTCCCTATATCTTCAAATGTTTTGCCCTTGGCATTTGACATGTAGGTGTAAGATTCATTTGGACTTAATCTTGTGGAACTTGAATTTTTTTTTTTGAATTTTTTTTTTTTCTTATCAGTTACATTTTATTAACTCTGTATCCCAGCCGTGCCCGGATCCCTCATTCCCTCCCAGTCCCTCCCTCCCTCCCTCATCTCCACCATGCCCCTTGCCAAGTCCACTGATAGAGGGGACCTCCTCCCCATTCATCTGATCCTGTTTTATCAGGTATCTTCAGGACTGGCTGCAAAGCTCTGTGGCCTAACAGGACTGCTCCTCCCTTGGGGGGTGGGGAGGCCAAAGAGCCAGTCATTGAGGAACTTGAAATTAACATATGTGTTCAGTAGCGCTTCATTAGCATTGTTGATGTAAAGGATTTACCAGTGCTTAGGCGAAAGTAAGTCATACCATGTTAATTTTAGCTAAGGACTGTTTTAAAACCTCCCATAACTTACATTCCCACCAGGAATGGAGGAGGGTACCCTTTTCTCCACATCCACTCCGCATGTGTTGTTACTTGAGTTTTTGATCTCAGCAATTCTAATGAGTGGAAGGTGAAATCTGGGGGTCATTTTGATTTGCATTTCCCTGATGACTAAGGATGTTGAGCATTTCTTATATGTTTCTCTGCCATTCATATTCCTATATTGAGAATTCTCTGTTTAGCTCTGTATACCATTTTTTAATTGGATTATTTGGTTTGTTGGTGTTTAACTTAAGTTCTTCATATATTCTGGATATTAGCTCTCTGTGAGGTGTAGGGTTTCTGAAGATCTGTAGGCTCTCATTTTGTTGTGTTTACAGTTTCCTTTGCTTTACAGAAGCTTTTCAGTTTCAAGAGGTCCCATTTATTGATTGTTTGACCTGACAGCCTATGCTGTTGGTGTTCTGTTCAGAAAGTTGTCTCCTCTTCCCCACTTTGCTTAGCGTGTCTGGTTTTATGTTGAGGTCTTTTATCCACTTATTTTAGTTTTGTGCAGGGTGATAAATATGGGTCTATTTGCATTTTTTTTTTTTTTTACATGTAGATATCCAGTTAGAAAAGCACAATTTGTTGAAGATGCTGTCTTTTTTCCATTGTATGGTTTTGGCTTCTTTGTAAAAAATCAAGTATCCCTGGGTATGTGGGTTTATTTCTGGGTTTTTGCTTCAATTACACTGATTGACCATTTTGTTTCTATGCCAGTACCATGCAGTTTTTATTACTATTACTCTGTAGTACAGCTTGAGATCAGGGATGGAGATAGCTCCAAATGATCTGTTGTTGTACAGGATTGTTATAGCAATTCTGGATTTTTTTGTTTTTCCATATGAAATTGAGAATAGTTCTTTAAAAGTCTGTAAAGAATTGTGATGGTAGTTTGATGGGAATTGCATTGAATCTGTAGATTGTTTTTGGCAGGATGGCCATTTTTCCTATGCTAATCCTACTGATCCATGAGCATGGGAGATCTTTCCATTTTTGATATCTTCTTCAATTTCTTTCTTCAAAGACTTGAAGATTTTTTCAAACAGATCTTTCACTTGCTTGGTTAGAGTTATATCATGGTACTTTATATTATTTGTGGCTATTGTGAAGGGTGTAGTTTCCCTAATTTCTTTCTCAGCCCTTATGTGTTTCCTATACAGGAGGGCTACTGATTTTTTTCTTAGTTAATTTTGTATTCAACCACTTTACTGAAGGTGTTTCTAAGATGAAGGAGTTCTCTGGTTGAATTTTTGGGGTCATTCATGTATACTATCATATCATCTGCAAATAGTGATACTTTAACTTCTTACTTTCCCATTTATATCCCCTTTATCTCCTTTGGTTGTCTTATTGCTCTAGCTAGGACTTCAAGTACTATGTTGAAGAGATATGGAAAGAGTGGGCATCCTTGTCTTGTCCCTGATTTCAGTGGGATTGATTTAAGTTTCTTTCCATTTAGTTTGATATTGGCTATAGACTTGCTGTACATTGTCTTTGCTATGTTGAGTTATGTGTCTTATATCCCTTATAAAATCAATCTAAGACTTAAACATAAATAGGTATTGGATTTTGTCAAATGCTTTTTCAGCATCTAAGGAGATGATCATGTGGTTTTTCTCCTTCAGTTTGTTTATATGGAGGTTTACACTCCTAAGAATATAGAAAATATGCTCAAGTATACAACAAGGACATTTGCTCAACCATGTTCATAGCAGCTTTATTCATAATAGCCAGAATCTGGAAACAACCCAGATGTCCCTCAACTGAGTAATGGATACAGAAATTGTGGCACATTTACATGATGGAATACTACTCAGCATTTAAAAACAAAGGAAATCATTAAATTTGCAGGCAAATGGTGGGAATTTGAAAAGATCATCCTGAGTGAGGTTTCCCAGAAGCAGAAAGACACAGAGGGTATAGACTCACTTATAGGTGGATATTAGACATATAGTATAAACATACTAAAATCTGTATGCCTAAAGAAGCTAAACAAGAAGGAGGACCCTGGGTAAGATGATCCATCCTCATTCAGAAATGCAAACGGGATGAACATCAGAAGAGGGAGAAAACAGGGAACAGGACAGGAACCTAACACCGAGGACCTCTTAAAGACTCTACCCAGCAGCGTATTGAAGTAGATGCTGAGACTCATAGCCAAATTCTTGGCAGAGTGCAGGGAATCTTATGAAAAAAGGGGGAGATAGAAGGACCTGGAAGGGATAGGAGCTCCACAAGGATAGCAACAGAACCCAAAAATCTGGACACAAAGGTCTTTTCTGAGACAGATATTCCAACCAAGGACCGTGCATGGAGATAACCTAGAACCCCTGCACAGATGTAGCCCATGGCAGCTCAGTCTTCAAGTGGCTTCCCTAGTAATGGGAACAGGGGCTGTCTCTGACAGGAACTCAGTGGCTGGACCTTTGATCACCTCCCTCTGATGGGGGAGCAACCTTACCAGGCCACAGAGGAAGTCAATGCAGCCAGTCCTGATGAGACCTGTTAGGCTGGTGTCAGATGGAAGAGGAAGAGAACATCCCCTATCAGTGGACTTAGGGGGGGGACATGGGAGGAGAAGAGGGAGGGAGGGTGGTTTTGGAACAGTATGAAGGAGGGAGCTACAGCTGGTATACAAAGAAAATTAATACAAATAACTAAATTTTTAAAATCCCATAGATAAGTAGCATGTCATCCAGGCCTGTTAGAGATTAGGGTGCTAGAAAAAAAAAAAAAAAAAAAAAAAAAAAAAAAACACGTTTCCTCATGAGGATAGTCAACCATAACCAAGGAGACATCCCTGATTTGTACCAAGTATTGGCCCATCTCCATGCCAAAGAAGAGACATCTCTCAAGCTGCTTCAATGGGGCATTATTGAATTATAGCCAACAGTAAAGTGTGTCATGCTGCAGTTTTCTTCTTGAGAAAAGTATAGTTCTGCCACATAGGCAAGACCTCTGATGACGACCATTTGAACAGGGAAAACACTGCTGTGTCGAGGGCTGACCTGATCAAACACAGCTTTCCCGGGTAATAGGATGATCTACTAGGCCAGGGCATTTGAGGGGGGCTTGCTTCAGATTCTGAAAACAACTCTTCCCAAAACATGAAGCAGTGCTCATCAATTCCTAGGCCACTATGGTCTTACAAAATAATGTTCCCTTTATTCAGCATTGTTTTATTAGACTCCTCATGATTTTATCCCATTGTATGAGCATTTCTGATGAATTCATAGATGTCAACTGTTTCCTTCCATTTGCATCCTAGAGGTAGTAGAAAAGATGCTGTTCATCTAAAGAAGCTTAGCTGGGATAAGACATAGCTTGTACAAGACCTTCCCGCCCGGCTTTTATGTTTTCTACCTTCTACTTTTCCTAACATTTGAAACCTCTGAGACTTCTCACTTATACCCTGTCACTGAATAATGACCTGCTGTATTAGGGGAGTGGAGTACTTCAGTCATTATAGAAATATCTTTGCTGTGTAAATCTCTCATTTGTCTCAGTGGCTAGACTTGAAATCTCTAGTCCATATTGAAATTGTTATTATATAACCTGGAGCCTAAACTTAAAGGAAACTTAAGGAGGACTGCATGTATGGAATACACAATCAGTTTTAGGCTGTCTTCTCTTTTAGCATTAACTAGAGCTGGATACATGCTACTATTAGAGAGATTTTTTTTCACTTAACCATTTGATTGTGTGTGGCATACTTCCGCAGTGGTGGTGAATATTAATTCTAGAACACCTGCATCTTCAGCCTTTTGGAAAAATATTTCTGAGACAAAGTTTGTTGGCTCAGGTCACATTGATCCCAGTCTGTTGCTCCCTAGAGGAATTACCTTGCTTTCCTATTTGTTAAAATCCCTAAATTCTTAAGTTAAAGGCTGTACCATAGCTGAGTTTTAAAATTACTCATTTGAAACATATAATGAGCTATCTATTTTGTGTGCAGTGGGAAGACAGCTTGGAAAAAAGGAAAGTCCAAATTCTAGAAGTTTTTAACATTGTTTCTAAATTCATTTTTTTGTGATAAATTTTACAAATAGGTTAGAAAATGGTGTCAAAGAAGAAATGTGGATCAAACTTCAGTAGTATTTGATTAGCATCATTTAACCTTTCCCCTAACAGCAGCCACAATGATGTGACTTGAACTCAATTCCAGGGTTAAAAGGAGTTTCTGAGCATCAGAGATGTCTCAGTTGTGCATGGTGTTATGCAGTTAGATAGGGCAGATTTCACATCTTGTGCTGTAATGTATGTGGCAGGAAACAGACATAAAATTACTATTTAACATTGTTTAGTTTATGGGCATCAGTGGGACTGGGTTTGCCTGCAGTGACTAGGGGCCATGAGGTACTACAGCACTGTAGCCTACCTTCCTGGTGACCTCTGTTTACAGGGAGAGATCTAGAGCATGGGGACTTTGAAAAAAAAAATCAGTAATATCTAGAGGGTAATTTGAACAGTGATTTGAACAGTGTATGGGTCAGTTTGAGTTTTTTGTGAGAGTTGTGACATTTTTGTTTGTTTAATTTCTATATGTATATAATCATTGGTAGCATTGATCCATTTCAAATTTTTCTTGGTTGAATTTCCTTAGGTATCTTGATGAAACCTTGGCTATATTGTTGGGCTTACATTCTTGGCATTTTTTGCTTTATTCTTTCACAAAAATTATGCACAAACTTCATTGTTGTGGCTCTATAGTAATTACAGAAGTCTTATTTTGTCTCTCTGTGTAATATGTCTTCATAACCCTGCTGAAAATTCTGAGTGTTTTTATTTTTTTTTTTAATTTTTTTTTTTTTTTTTGTAAATTCAGTTGGTGGCATGGCATCAAAAAATGGCTCTTTGCCACTGTCCAAAGAACAAGCATGGGCTAGACCTAGGCATCCTACATATATCTGGCTGATGGGCAGCTTTGTCTTCATTTGAAATGGGGGCTGGCTGTGACATATACACAGTTAGCTGTTTATGAGTCACTTTGCCCTAGCTGGGCTGCCTTCTCTGGCCTTAGTGGAAGGAAATGCACTTAGTTAGTATGCAACTTGATGTGGTGAGGAGAGTTGGTATGGGGAGGCTTCCATTTCCTGAGAAGAAGGGGAGAAGGAGTGGGAGAAGATGGTGGGATTATAAACATGTTGTCATCTAAGGATGGAAGAAAGTGAAACGATTTGAATAATAAATGCTGTTTGCAAATGAAAATGATTTACTGCTTTTGTGTTTTGGAATGTGTTAGTTCATTCTTAGGAGTAAGACTTGTCCATAACACTTTCTTAGAACTACAAGTGAATGTCAGAGTAATATCTGAGTGGGTAAAGTTCACTGTGGTTACAACATGATGATTTGAGCTCAATCCCTGGGTAGCCCATATTACTCTTACAAAATTTTCTAGTATTTCTGTACTTGGACTGTTGTGTATGCAGACTCATATACCAGCACATACATAAATAATTTTTAAATGTAAACAATGGCCAGTGTGGTCACTGCCAAAAAGGCTCTTCAGGTTTCAGATTTAGAACTCACATAGGGGATATACACAATAAACAGCAAGAAGTTGTCTTCTCACTGGCACATGCACACCATGGCAGAAGTGTCTGCACACAAACACACTCAAACATTCTTTTAAATTCATTTATTTTTTTATTAATTACAGTTTATTCACTTTGTATCCCAGCTGTAGCTCTTCCTTATCCCCTCACAAACTCACCCTGCTTCCCTCATCTCCTCCTAAGCCCCTTCCCAAGTCCACTGATAGAGGAGGTCCTCTTCCCCTTTTCTCTGACCCTAGCTTATCAAGTCTTATCAGGACTTTCTATATCATCTTCTTCTATGGCCTCATAAGGCTGCTCCCCTTCAAGGGGGAGGTGATCAAAGTGCCAGACATTGAGTTCATGTCAGAGACAGTCCCTGTTCCCATACTAGGGGAGCCACTTGGAGACTGAGCTGCCATGGTTAGAATCTTCGCTTAACTGCTTTCCTTTCCTTACCTTCTTCCATTTTCTTCTTTCCTTTGGTGCTGAGGTGAACCCAGGGCCTTACTAAGGGTGTACTGTGCCACTGAGCTCCACTCAGTTTCCTTTTCTACTTACTTTCAACTCAACTGTGTGGTTCTTTGGGCATTCCTTGTGCATATTTGCTTACATATTGCTAATTTGTTTTCTATCATATTGAAATAGTACACATTTGCAAAATCTTAAAATAAAGTGTGTTGTCTGTCTCTTTAGAGCTTGTCACATTAAATTTGTTTCTAAGGACCAGTACAGGCACTTCCTGGTTCTTTTAATAATGTGAAACTCTAGACCTGTAAATTTGACAGTGTAAGGAAAACCCCTGCTTGGGAAAGTTTGGCTTGACCTCAAGGCTTCAATTCTATTTATTTAGTGCTCTCTTAGAACAACACATTTCTTTAATATATTGGCCCAAGTCACCCTGAACCAAATAACCTTCTCTTTATTTTCAGAGAAGTGCTGATAAACAAGGCTGGAACAATGAAATAAGATTTTCTAAATAGTGAAAATTAATGGGTGATGAAGCCAGAGAATAATTTTTAAGTCAGTTGCACAGTTTGTTAGGTATTGCTTACTCCTTTCTAGGCTGTGGTCTCTTAAAGGGATATTATCTTACTTATTTACATTGTCTCCTACTCTATGATAAAAGTCACATTTCAACATGTCTGACAGTATCTAGACCCTGCATAGGGGCCAGCAGATAATTCCATTACTGTCAGGTTTCTGTAAGATTCCTTTCCTGGATCTCATATTCTGGCCAGGGATCAGTCTGATGATTGATGATGAAAATATATCTGAGGAGATATTTCATTCCCTACTCTTTTTTTTTTTTTTTTCAGTACTTGGGATTGAACACAGGGCCTTCTGCATGCCACACAAGAACATTGTTACTGGGCTATAGCTCCAGCTTCCTTTCCCTACTCTTAACAGCACCAACTGGGTTATAAGAAAGTTAGCACAAGAAGGGATTCATACACACAGTGGAATAGGATGGGTCATCTTTGGTTTTGTACCTGTTTGCCACCCATTGTCCCAACATTGAGAAAACCTTCATGTTATCTGGAAACATGCTTACAGCTTTCATGAACAGCTAGTTCATAGTTCAGCTAAACAAGCATCATAGTTTCTATTTTTAAGGAAAAAGTAAGCTTTCTAAAACAACAAATTTACATTTTGAATTGATTTCTTCTTTTGATTGTATTCTGAAAAAAATGATTACTCTGTACACATGAAGTGAGTTGATGGAGATTTTTAAAAATTGGTTCAAATCTAGAAGCATCTAGATTATGGGCCGATTAGTTTGTGTAGGTAAGTTGCAATGGTTTTGTAAAATTGAACTATCCTTTCAGTTTTGCTCCCTTGAATTACAGGCTTGAATAATATATTACAAGCTTGTAATGAGGTCAAAAACAAAGCCATCTTTTATTTCTTTAGTATGTAGGTTCATTGTAGGAACTGTTTAAATGTATAATTCTGTACTTGATCTTATCCAAAAAGCTGAGAAACAATGTTAAATATATAATTCCAATGAAATCTAATGAGAAAATCACTGTTTATTTGTGGTCATGAGGTTTGAAGCTATTGAAGACATTGCTAAAGGACTCAAAGAAATTGTATGAGTAGTTGATAATGGTTTAAAAGTAAGCCTCACTTGGGACCTTGCTGTCCTTCTAAGGAGTCAAGATTATACACTCTGGTTTTTCTAGAATTTTTGCCTTGTTGTTCTTTTATTGTCATGGCTATCCCAGTGGCAATAAAGTGGCAACATTATGCTTGCTGACATTTTTGAAGATCTTTCCTGAGTTTTTGTATGCATTCATATATATGTGCCTTCAAAGATATATGCTTATTTGTATACATTTGTATGTATATATATATATATGTGCATTGTTACTTTACTTTTTATGAAACAAGGCCATAGTATGTTTCATTATGCAGTCTGTACTAACTGCATAATTAATACCTACTTTTGACATAATATATATTCTATAATAGCATTAAGGTTTATTGATGTGTCTGATTATCATTTAAAATATATAAAGTTTAGGTCTAGTGAAGTTGAAAGTCTGAACTTGATTTCTAGTTTTACCTCTAAATACTTCTGACCTTAGACAGGTTAGCTACTTTGTTCTGTTTGTGCATTTACAAAATAGAGTAATAGCTGCTAGCAATATTTACCTCCTAGATTTACTGAATAGATTGAGTTAATTTTTTTGTAAGTGCTTAAAACCATGTCTGGATCACAATTACAGTATAAGCTTTCATTCACAGAAGTGGAACTGCTGGGCCACACGATAAGTGTTTCACATGGAAATCTATACAGTTTATGCCTAGCATTGCTGGTTTAGGGAGCTTGTACTGTGGCCTCAGACCAAGTTTCAGTCCTTGTTGTTTAGTGCTATTCTCTGAGCACAACAATGTTTTTATTAGAGCAGTTGTGACTTTTTAAAAACCCCTAAGATTAGGCTCCTTAACTGTTGGGGTTCTTTCATAGGATATATAGAGAGAAAGGGTAATGAGGGTCATTGGGCCCTTCCAGAGATTCTTGCTGTTCACTTCTGCATGCTGCAGGCGTGGTATGTGATTCCACCTTAATTGCTTGTTATTTTCCCAGGTGCAAGTGTGTGTGTGTATACACATAGAGACTGCAAGTTTAACTATAAAAGTCTCAGCTATGTGGTGGGACTTTTGGTGTTGCTGGCTTTTTTGGGATCATCTATGCTCTATAAGTCAGTTCAATAAGTCTACTTGTTCGGCAAGTTGGACTTTGGTGGAGTAATACTTAGGTTTGATTTTTGTTATCTATAATTGGGGGATGACATCTCTTGCAACAATCCAGCTTTGCTAACCCCTACCGAAAATGGAACCAGTTAGAGCTATCCTTAGGTTAATAGTTTTTAGGTCTACACTAAATTGTCATCCAGAAAGATTATGCTAATTTAGCAGTATAGGAATATGCCCATTTCTACTTCTTAAGCAACAGCAGAGAAAATTTAGATTTTTGTAAGGATGAGAATTTTTGTAAGTGGTTGGCTCAAGATTAGACTTTATATTTAATTAATATTATATATCACAAACAGTAAAAATCGATACTTGCCTGTTTCAGGATATTTGATCATACTGTGAACCCTGAGATTGTGTTTACTGGGAAAACCTGTTTTTATTTGTGGTGTGGTTCAACCTTCAAACACACCTTTAATCCAGTAGTTTTCTGCTTGAATATTGTAAACAGGTTTAAATACAGCCTAGGTCAAGAGGTGAAGCAAGCAACTAGTTGATGGGAAAAGATTATTAAGGAAAAAAAACCTAAAGAGGAAGACAAAGACAGGAAGGGGAAGTCAAGAGGATGGATAGAGAGACTAACAGGAAGTAGAAGGGAGAGAAAATCAGTTTGGAGATTGTTTGAGATGGTAGGAGAGGGGCATTCCTGCTGAAACTTTGGCTGGGTACTTTCTCTGCCTCTCTGAGCCAGCAGGCTTTCATCTCACATCTGGCTCCTGAGTCTTTATTGGTAAAATCAAAAGTTTGAGATTTTGTTAAAAACAGCATTTGCCTTTGGTCTTCACTGTATCCAAATGGTTTTTTAAAAACAGAAATGTAAATTATGAAAATTTTAAAGTCTTCCCTTTGGTATTTGCCTGATTTATTTAGATTGCAATACACAGCATGGTCCAGATATTTCCCAGTAGTCTATGAATAGAGAAACTGGAAAAAGAAGCAATTCTTTCAGCAGAGTTATTGTTATTGTTTTAGCAGTCTGATTATTGAGTTAGATAGGTGTAGACCTTTCTTTTCAGTGATATGTTTGACAGATTAAGAGAAAGAATTTGTATCTTGTCTGATGAAGAAATGCTTGTTTCCACTGATGAGACCATTACGCACATGCTATTTTTTCCATTGATCTGTTGTTTTATTAGTTGACATGTTTAAATATTTAGTTTGAAGAAAACAGCTTGCTTTTAAATTTGAAATCTCAAGGTTCTTCTTTCTCTACCAAATATTCTGTTATAATATTCACTTAAAATATAGTTAAGAACTTGTAATGAAAAATTAAAGAAAATTGAAAGTTCCAGAGCAATTTTTTAAAATTTTTTATTAATTACACTTTATTCATTTTGTATCCCCCATAAGCCCCTCCCTCCTCCCCTCCCGATCCCACCCTCCCTCTCCTTTCTGCATGCATGCCCCTCCCCAAGTCCACTGATAGGGGAGGTTCTCCTCTCCTTTCTGATCTTAGTCTCAGTTCTCATCAAAAATGGCTGCATTGTCCTCTTCTGTGGCCTGGTAAGGCTGCCCCCCCCCCTCAGGGGGAGGTGATCAAAGAGCAGGCCAATCAGATTGTGTCAGAGGCAGTCCCTCTTCCCATTACTATGTAACCCACTTGACCAGAGACTCATACTCCAACCAAGGACTATTCATGGAGATAACCTAGAACCCCTGCACAGATGTAGCCCATGGCAGTTCAGTGTCCAGAGCAATTTTTAAGTGAAAAAAAATCTGCTTGTAGGTAGTGATGTCTGGTTGTAGGTTCAAATGAATCTTTTGTATTTTTTTTTTCTGTTGAAGCTAAAGCTTAGTAACATTCAGAGTGAAATTCACTGTCCATACAAACATGCAGAATAATGGTAAGAAATTTAGTTTGCAGTGGAAAGTAGCAGTTAGTACTGGAGTGAATTTTATGGATGCCTTATATAATTGTCCCACATGGTCTGCTCTGGAATTTGAAAAGAATGTTATTTTTTTTCTTTTGAGACAGATGTTCTACCAAATAATTTTAGCTCAAGTAAACAAACACATTGAAAATTAAAGGTAGTAAAACTTTTTTTTCTCTTTTGAAACAAAAAGAAACAACAAAGTCCATTTAGAACAGCAAAAACACAGAAGAATTTTGAAAATACAAACAACAACAGCAAGTAAAACTGTAACTTCTTTGTATGCTGTGTCCTATTAAAATTGAATGTGTGGGGTATTTTTATGTAAAAAAAATGAAGAAAATGTGAAAAGTAAATATAGCATTTTGTCAAGTTGTCACAGTATGAATTAAATTTTACAAAATATCCATATTTGGTCTTTTTATTTAATGTGTGGAAGATGGAATACATAGTTCCAGGTAGAAATGCATATTATCAAACACTGTGTACTAGACTTAATGGTCTCATTAAATTTTTCACAACAACCATGTAGGTGAAGATTAATGAGACTTAAAACTATTGACTTGTTCAAGATTAAATACATGGTACTGGTGACATCAGTAGACCCTGCAACTAATTCCCTTCAAGACTAGTTTTTCCCATTCATTTCCTGTTGCTATCTTCCATAGGCAGTCAAGGTTCTGATTTTTTTTCCTGCTGCATACTGATTTTATTCATCCTAGAATGTAACATGAAAGTTATCACATGGATTATACTTCTTTTTTTGCAAAGTTTCTTTCAATCAGCATCCCCCCTTTTAAAATATATCCATGTTTTTCTATTAGAATTTTGTTTCCTCTTGTTTTCCATTATTTTATTGCATGAATAAACCAGTTTTGCTTATCCATGCTATTGACAGACAACTGAACTGCTTCATTGTATTTGGCTAAAATGAATTTTAAAACCGTGCTACCAATATCTTTATTGTGAAAAATCTTTTTAACTTCTCTTGAATAAATACCACTCAGTTGAATTTCTGGTCTTGGGCCACTTGATAAGAAGTGACAATACCTTCCTCAGAGTAGTTGTACCATTTCATACAGTATGTAAGGGCTGTGGCAGCACTCTCAGTCTCATCACAAAGTGGTTGATAGTCTTCAGCATATTTGGAATGCATATTAGCATCTCATTTTGCTTTTAAATATCTGGATTTCTCTTATTGTTAATCATGTTGGTAATTTGTAAGATTCAATTGCCATTTTATTTCTGAATTGTTACTTTGTATGTCATAGTCCCTAAATATTGGCTATAATTTTTCTATATCAATGTGTTCCTTAGTGTTTAGGAAATTAGTTATCAAGGATACATAATACTTTAGTTTTTTTGAAACAATAATGTAGATAATTTTATTAGCACATAATGGGCAGGGGCATATTAGTTAATAAATTGTGGACTTCTATAATTTTATAAAATTTCTTAACTTGAACTAATTTCTTTATTGTCAAGTAGAATTTGAGTTATCCCAATGAAAGGAGGATGATGTAGATAAGTAATATATAAAAACAGTGTCTCTAATTTCAGCTCTAGGGGCATCTGATGCTGTTTTCTTGCCTCAGTAGAAACTTACACTCACAATTGCACATAAGCACATATCAGGCATACATACACATAGTTAAAAGTAAAATAAGTCTTTAAAAGATAATTATAGATTTTAGTATGTTTATCCTATATTATATGTCTAATATCCACCTATGAGGGAGTATATACCCTCTGTGTCTTTCTCCTCTGGACGACCTCACACAGGATGATCTTTTCCAGTTCCCACCATTTACCTGCAAATTTCATGATTTCCTTGTTTTTTTATTGCTGAGTAATATTCCATTGTGTGAATGTACCACAATTTCTATATCCATAGCTCAACTGAGGTGCACCTAGGTTGTTTCCAACTTCTGGCTATTGCAAAAAAGCTGCTACAAACATGTTGAGCAAATGTCCTTGTTATATAATTGAGAGTCTTTTGGATATATGCCTAGGAGTGGTATAGCTGTGTCTGGAGGAAGCGCTATTCCTAATTGTCTGAGATATATAATATAGGATATGCATACTAAAATCCATACACCTAAGGAAGCTACTCAAGAAGGAAGACTCTGGCTGACATGTTCAATCCCCATTCAGTAAGGCAAAAAGGATGGACATCAGAGGAGGCAAAAAACAGGGAACAGGACAGGAGCCTACTACAGAGGGCCTCTGAAAGGCTCTACCCTGCAGGGTATCGAGGCAGATGCTGAGGCTCATAGCCAAATTTTGGGCAGAGTGCGGGGAATATTATGAAAGAATTGGGAGATGGTAAGATCTGGAGAGGACAGGAGCTCCACAAGGAGAGCAACAGATCCAAAAAGTCTGGGCATGGAGATCTTTTCTGAGACTGATACTCCAAGCAAGGATCACTCATGGAGATGGCCTGGGATCCCTGCACAGATGTAACCCATGGAAGTTCAGTGTTCAAGTCTGTTCTATAATAATGGGAAAAGGGACTGTCTCTGACATGAACTGATTGGCCTGCTCTTTGATCACCTCCCCCTGAGTGTGGAGCAGTCTTACCAGGACACAGAGGAAGACAATGCAGCCACTCCTAATGAGCCCTGATAGACTAGGATCAGAGGGAAGGGGAGGAGGACATCCCCTATCAGTGGACAGAGGAGGGATATGGGAGGATGGGATTGGGAGGGGAGTAGCGACAGAGCTACAGGGGGGATAAAAAGTAATAAAAATAAAAATAAATTTAAAAAAGTAAAAAAAGATAATTATAAATATTTAAGTAAATGGTTATTTGGATATGTGGAGTAAATTTAGTACGAATTGGGTATTTGTAGACCTAAAAGCAGTAAGTGCTAATATAAGAAATGGAAACAAGTGCTAACTTATCTGAGATATTGAATTATTATTATAAGACCCTAATAGAAGCCACCTGCTTTGTGTTTCTTGTTACTATACACCTAGCTTCTTTGGTACTTTGAATGTATCTCTCTGTTAGTTTGCCTTCATAATTTCTGCTGAGAAATTCACTTGGTATTTCTCCCTCTTTCACTTGATAATCTAATTATAATATGCTTCTTAAAATAATTTTTAAAGTTTATCATTGTGCGCATGATTTGAGTGGGCTCAGCTTCCATTTTATGTGTATGTGTTGGTAAAGGACAATCTTATGGAGCTGATTTTCTCTCTTTCCATCTTTTTGTGGGTTCTAGAAATTAAAATCAAGTCACCAGACTTGTATATCACATCTCTACCTTTTCAGCCATCTTGGCAGCCCTACAATGTGTTTTGGTATAGAACTCCTTAGGTTTTACTGACCAGGCTTCATGGATCTGAGAGTTCATTTTACTCCCTG
The DNA here is from genome assembly GCF_907164565.1 of Psammomys obesus. NCBI lineage: Eukaryota > Metazoa > Chordata > Mammalia > Rodentia > Muridae > Psammomys > Psammomys obesus. The sequence goes on from NW_026590435.1 coordinate 163,349, forward strand.
TTTTTTAGAAATTTTTTTTGAGACGAAGTCTCACTACGTAGCCCTTGCTGGTCTGGAACTCACTGTGTAGGCCAAGCTGGCCTTAAACTCACAGAGATCTTCTTGCCTCTGCTTCTCCAGGGCTGGGATAAAGGTGTGTGCCACCACGCCCAGTTCAGTCATCATTTCTTTAAATAAACTTCCCCTTACTTCTTTGCCTTTTCTTTCTATGATGCAAATACTTTTTACTTGATGATATCTCATAAATTCTATAGGTTTAAACTTTTAAAATTTCACTGTATATATTTTCCTTTACTTTTGAGAATTTCACTCATGTATTCAATGATAGTCTAAGAATAGGCAGCCTTAGATTTTGGCTGGAGTCTTTTTTACAGACCTTTTATATATATCATTGGCTGTCCTGGACTCGTTTGTAGATTAGGCTGTCCTCGAACTCACAGAAATATGCTTGCCTCTGCCTCCTTGAGTGTTGGGATCACAGGCATGGGCTGCCACACCCAGTTTTGACTGGAATATTAATCCTGCTTCAGTTTAGTATTATAGGGAAGTGAACCCATGTTAAAGAGAGGTCAAGTACTAGAGATGAGCCAAGAGAAAGTTATACATGCTTTATAATAACTGAAGCAGCTAATAACCTATTTTCAGGATATAAATTCCTTAATGATGTCATCATTCCTGAAGTTACCCCTGGATGGTCTACTTTTTCTCAGTTCTTTTATAGTGACGAATAAGCCATGACATGCTTTTGGATTGAGAAAAACTCTGTTTTCACCATCACACAGACATGTACATATACTGTATATTTATGCCAGCTTTACTTCTTTCTCAATTTTTGTTTCTAATATATTGAGGCTGCCATTAGGCAGTAAATGGACACATCTTCATGTGGAAGTTAAACTTTTTGTTATTGTGAGTGTCTCTTTGGGTAATGCATTTTACCTGAAAACCTATTTGAAGTGAATAGAGGTATACAGTTTTATTTTGGTTAATATTTACTTACTTGTCTATTAAATTTAAAATTTGATTATTGCTGTATTTTAGGTTCTGATGACATTGTTATCAGACACATTTCAAGTAGAACTGAGAATGTGGCTCAGTGGTAGTGTTTGCCTAACACTGATAAGGTTCAACATTTGATCCCCAGAAACACACACACACACACACAAAAGAAGAAACCTGGAAAAATGTCATGCTTTATGTCCATACATAGACTTGTATGAGAATGTTTTAATAGCTTCATTTGTAATAGCCCAAACTGGAAACAACCCACATGTCTTCCTTCAGTGAATAAGTGCATCAAACATTGAGGTCTATCTGTATCTTCATAATAGAAGCTCTCCCATCTCCTCAAAAATAGCTGTTGTATATTAATATAAAATTCCTCAAGTATAGACAAATCTTTAGTGATAAAAAGAAGATAGAGATTGCTTATGCATGGGGTGTGGGTTTTAAGGTAGGAACAAGTAAGAGGCAAAGATCACAAACACATCTAAAGAAGTGTTGGGAGCAAGCCAGGTGTGTGAGGCATATTAATCCCAGCATTTGGGAGGCAGAGGCAGGCAGATCTGGAGCCAGCCTGGTCTCATAGTGAGGTCCAGGACAGAAAGGGCTACATGATAAAAGCTTGTCTTTAAGGAGGGGGCAGGGAGATGGAGAGAGGAGGAGGAGGGGGAGGAGAAAGAGGAGGAGGAAGGAGAGAGAAAGAAAAACCTTGAGAACTCTGGTATAGCTTGATGGTAGAATCTATCCTTATCCTTCATGTTTGAGCTCTTCAGTTCTGTCCTCCTCCTCCTCATCATCATCATCAACAACAATAAAAACAAAACAAAAAACAACAAAAGAAAAAAAGAGAGCTTGGGTAAGGCATGTTTATACTTCTGTGGGCATAGTGGTGCACACATTTAATCCCTGCAACTGGCAGAGGGAGGGAGTCAGAGGTAGGCAGATCTTGTGAGTTCAAGGCCAGCTTGATCTATATAAAGAATAAAAGGACAGACAGGGCTGCATAGACACTCTGTCTTTATAATATTCATTGTGGCAAGATTATCACACCAAGACTCATCTAATTACATTTTAAGTGTATGTATTTATTTTGTATTAATTATATTGTAATAATCTTTTGTAAATATTTATTTTATTTTTAATTATGTGCATATGTGCAGCGGTATCTACATGTGTGAGTACAGGTGCCTGTAGAGTTCAGAAGAGATCATTGAGTCTTGTGGAGCTAAAGTTACAGGCAGTTGTGAACCACCAGAAGGCTGGTGCCTTCTTAGACCCCTATGTGATTTTCACCACTGAGCTATCTCAGATTTATGCATTAGTAATCTTAAAAAAGTAAAAAAGTGCTGAATATTTTTTAGAGAATTAAAAGACAAGTTCACTGTGATTCTGATCACACTACTGTGTTTCAAGTGTAGGCAGTAATCGCAGAGATGGTCAGTTCATGTTAGGCTTCCAAAGGAATAAGTCCTTATGAGTACAGGCTCCAAACATTACTCCTCCCTTCTTTAATTGGAGTTCTTTTATCCTTTTATGCCCCACAGAAACCTTGCTTCTAAATCTTTAGCTGAATTTTCCGAATTGAGCTAAAGGAAATGGCTTAACACTCTATTCATCTTATTGCTGAGCTGATTTTCTTTTCATATCTGGGATTTGGGGTTTTGTTTGTTTCTTTTGGTGTGGGTCTTGATGATTCATGAATGGCTTTAATCAGATGATTTATACCTTTTGCCTACCTTTTGTATTTTTTTTCCACACAGTTGGAATGTTATTCTAAATTATCGATTCAACGTTAGAAATGCAAGTCATACATTTAAATCTACCATTTCAGTGTTTTAATATTTTGAAACAGTTTCATGTAGATAAGGTAACCTTGAATACGTAAAGACCCACTTGCCTCTGTTTACTTATTTTTGAGATTAAAGATATATCCACTGTGATCAGATATTATTCATTTTTATATCTTCTGTACTTTTTTTGGTTAGATCAAAGTTATTATATTTTAAAGGGAGATTTTTACACATCTTGGCCAGTGAGTAGGTAGCTGCAGCAGTATTTCAGGTATTTTGTCATAGGTTAATACAGCTCTAGGCCAGGCTGGGCCTAAGAGCCCAGTTAATGGTAGTTACTGAAGAATCATGTCCAGCTAGGGAAATGTTAGATTATCAACATGAGAATATCTTACTAAGTTTCAGAAATGGCAGAAGTCCATAGAGATGTGGGTTTTATATAACTTTTAGTTAGGTACTTAGTGTTCTGAGTAGGTTTTAAAATAGTATCTTATTGTTGCATATAATTAGGTATATTCCTGGAAAATAGTAAAAAAAATCTGATAAATATGAATGTATGCAAAGAGTCAATAACTTGATTAAGATTTAATCTATGTAAGCAAAGCAATTGTGTTAGGCACTGCCAGTGATGAGTTGGACCTATTTCTTCTTTTACATAGAGACTTTAATTCTGTAGAGCTTCCTTGTGACTAATTTTAGCCAATGGAGTAAGAGAAAAGTATGATTTTGTTCTAGGCTGAGACATTTAATAGATATTATACTACTATATTCTTTCTTTTACTAACCTGAAAGCACACATTTTACTTTTTTCAAGACAATACAGAACGATGGTTCCTTCTATTTCGGATATGTACATACTTTTAATTATAAGAATGATTCCCTTCAGATGATGTTTGAGCTAAATATAAAAATAGGTAATTTTAAATAGGGGACTTTGAACCAGGTAGTGGTGGCATACACATTTAATCCCAGCACTTGGCAGGCAGAGGCAGGCGGATCTATGACTTCAGGGTCAGCCTGCTCTGCAAAGTAAATCCAGGACAGCTAGAGCTCTACAAAGAAATGCTATCTCAAAAAACCTAAACAAACAAACAAACAAATAAATAAATAAGGGGCTTTGATTTCCAAGTTTTGAAAGCGGATACATAGTAACTGTACATATTCATAGGTACAATGTAATGTTTTCCTTTATTGTTGTTTTTTTGAGACAGGATTTTTCTGTGTAGCCCTGGCTGTCCTGGAACTTACTCTGTAGACCAGACCAGGCTTGCCTCAACTCAAGAGATCCATCTGCCTCTGCATTCTGAGTGCTGTGTTTAAACCATGTGCTACCTTGCCTAGCTCAATACGGTGTTTTGATAACCTGTATACTTTGTGTGATGATTGGGTCAGGGTAATTAGCATATCTGTTAACTCAGAAATTTGTTCTCATTTATTGATTGATTGATTGATTGATTGATTGATTGATTGATTTTAATGAGCACATTAGAACACTGACTTAGTGAAATACCCTGATGGAGGGAAACCAAACATGTTTGGTTTCAGAATCCTGTGTTTACAGTATCAAAATGAAAAGTAAAACTGAAGATCTCAAACCAGTAATTTTTTAAATTTATTTTTTATAAATTACAGTTTATTTACTTTGTATCCAAGCTATTGCCCCCTCCCTCCACCCTTCCCAATCCTATTCTCCTTCTCTCATCTCCTCCCATGTGTTTTTTAAAATATCATCATTCATCATAATGTTACTTGCTAAATTTTTTTTCTCATGAGTAACTAAGGAAGACTCCAACAGAATATGTACATTGGAAAATCAAACACTTGTACAGAAGTACTAGGATTCTTTTATATGTTGATCTTACAAATAATGATAAATCCATGTTAGATCAGTATATTTATTGGTCTTTGGAGAATAAAGGACCAATGAGGTGAGTTATGAATGTGGGTTTGTTTTGAATAAAGCAGGGTAGGGCACATCTCCTCAGCACTATGAGACCTGACACTCTTGGGTAATCTGGTATGGTGCTCTATAGGAAAGATTGTGGAATCCATAGGAAGAAATCACCATTGCAGTGTACTAAAGCAGTTTGTTGAGAGGTAGTTGGGAAGTTTTGCGTTTGGCCAGAAAGCTGAGGCTCAGTACTAATTTTCCTTCCCTGCAGTTAATTGTAAGTTCTTTCAGGTAAAGACATCTAAGTGATTTATTTTATTTGCTGACATACTGATTATTGTTTTTAAAGTACATACTTTTGTATATTTATTCATGTAAGATATATTTATATGGTATGTGTGTGAAGGTGCTCTTGGAGATTATAAGAGGGTATCAGATTCCCTGGGACAGCAGTTAGAGGTGGTTGTGAACCATCTGAAGTGGATGCTGACATCCAAATTATGGTCCTCTGAAATATCTTAACCACTGAGCCATCTCTTCATTCCCTGTCAATTATTTACAGGGCTAAAGAAACACCTAGGAGTTAAGAAAACATGGATTAAGTAGATTCTTTGTAGTTCCAACTGCTAGTATAAGATTGTGAAAGATGAGTTACACAAGTACAGGGGTAGGCCAGCTCTTAAACAATGATTAGGATATAATACTTAAAGTGTAAGTAGAGCTGTCAAACTGTGATCAAAATGAAGAGAGTTGATAAAAATGTAAGAGTATTTTCTGAGAGCAAAATGGAACTTTGAAATAGCATGATATAGTAAGGTGAAAGATGAAAATAAGTTTCAAAAGTAGATCTTCGTAGTTAACTTTTTGGGTAAAAATATTTGCTTAAAGGATGTTGTGGGAGTTAAGAGCACTTATTGTTCTTGCATGGGACCCAGGTTCAGTTCACAGGCACCCACATGGTGGCTTACAATTACCTGTAGCTACAATTTCAAGTGATAGGACACCCTCTTTTGGCCTCTATGGGCTCCTGCTCAGGGCACGTAAATTCTGCCAGGTACACACACACCCATAACCATGCAGAAATAAATTTAAAAAAATTAAAAATGGAGTTCTGTGGACCATTTATGTTTTCAGCACTCTATACCATAGATAACACCTCTGATACTGTATAGTTGGGGTTTCCTTGGTGAAAGTTTTGTTCCCTTGGTCACTCTGGGGTTCTCCAGTCTACGAATAAAATAGCACAAATTAACAAATTAACTGTGTGTGAGGAAACTAAGCACAAGGAGATGACTTTTTGAAGGACTTGATAGTGTTATAGAACTAACAGGATTTAGTGATATCAATGAGACTTGATATCAAATGAAAGAATTGTTTCCCAGCCTCTATAAAGATTCTCTGTTTTGGAGTTACATATGGTTGTGAAATGCTCTGTGGGTGCAGAGTATCAGACCTGCATCTCCTATAGGAACAAACATTTTCTCAAGTTTCCCTTCAGTCCTCAGAATCCTAGTTTGGTAGGCATGGGTATTTAAAATACTTTTAAAAATTAGTAATTGGCCACTTTAAAATTTGCAAGTTAAGTTTGTAGTAACAGGATATATGAGTGTTTTGTTGCTGCTGCTGCTTTTATGTGGTCATGGAGTTTGATTCCAGAGTGTTGCATATGCTAAACAAAGCACATTCTCCCGCACTGAGCTATGCCAAGACTCTATTATTGTTAAACTCCCTAATGATGGTTGGCATTATTCAGTTTGATATTGGTCAACTTAATAAGTCGTAGCATATTTTAATTTTCTATAAATATTTCATTCCAGAATGATGAAATGTTTCTGTAATTAGTAAAATAGTTTCTCTTGGGATGATAAAAGTCATCTGCACACAGTGTAAACACTTTCATAAGATGAATGCACTATGAATTTTTTTTACCTAATTATTATATGTGTATGTCTCTGAATGTCTGTGTATGTATGCCACATGTGTGTGGGTATTTGAAGAGTCCAGAAGAGGGCATCTAATCCCTTGGAGCAGGAGTTACAGTTAGTTGTAACCCCCACCCCACTTAAGTACTGGGAACCAAATTCAAATTCTTTGCAAGAACAACAAGCACTCTCAAATGCAGAGCCACCTTTCCAGACTCAGAAGAGTGTTTTTTATATAATTAGATCACTGAAAGCAAGAACCCCATACCTCCCCTCTTGTTTTCTCATGACAGACTAATGGTTTCAGGAAGTGTTTTGTCTTGCTTTCTCTAGAACATGTGATATAAATCTTAGCAGTTGCTTCATGAAAAGCTATTCCTGTTAGCAACTGTCAATACCATTACCCCAAAGAAACAAAGTTATCATGTCAGAAAGGTATGCTCTGAGTTATATAAGAGAATGAGATCTGAATCTTCAAAACTATTTCCCCAAGTTATGAGAGATTATTTTCTGTTTCATCTAGTTGTTTAACCTACTTTACAAAAAAAGCTTTCTTGGAAATTGCTCAGATTTCAGCCCCAAATCCAACAACTTAGTGCTTTCAAACATATATTTATCAATATTTTAACATTGATTCTACTAGATAGGAATGACTTTCCATATGAACTCATTTAATTTCAATTTTATCATGAAACTGAGTTGGTGATATTTTATAAAAACTTTTACATTATTGCCTGATGTGTTTGATGACAAACTGGCTGATGTCTCTCTTTGACTGTTATATTCACAGGGATCTTTAATCCTTCCCAAGTAAAAACTATGGCTTCTCTGTACATATGCCTTGAGTGATGTAACATAGTAATATTCACTTAATAAAATATATACTTTAAATATTCAAACTGAATGAGTAGGGACAGCAAAGAAACCAGCGAACTAGTAGCCACTCCATTATTGCAGGGAATAATTTTATTATGGATCAGAGAGGAAAAATGTTCAGAGGCACCTGGAAGAGTTCAGAGCAGAGAGAAAAAGAAGCAGACTTGATATGACCAAGTCAGTCTAGAAGAAAATGGAGACTATTAGAAGAAAAGTAGAGCTAGCTTAGAAAGAGACAAACTGCTTTCATAAATATACAGGCTGGACTTAGGTCCCCCCTACACATATGTAGCAGATGTGTACCTTGGTCAATATATGGGTCCCCTAACAATTAGACTGAGAGTTTTCTATGACTCTGTTGCTCACCTTAGTTCCCTTTCCTCTAGCTGGGCTGTCTTGCCAGTACTTGGCAAGAGAGGATGCTCTTGTCCTGACTGATGTGATATGTCAGGGTGGGTTGGTAGTTATAGGGAGCCTCTCCAAAGAGAAAGAGGGAATGGGGGAGGGGAGAATATTGGTGGGACTGTGAGGAGAGAAGGCAGGGGGGCCTGTGATGAAGTTGTAAAATTAATAGATTAATTAATTAGTAGAAAAAAGACAAGGTATTTCTATAATATTTAGGGAATTAGGATAGTGCAGAAAGAGATGAGGCTGTTTGTGAAGGCACAAGAATCTAGATGGGTGATTTGAAATGTATAAAAATTACAATTACTTCTCTTTCAGGGAACCTGGAGGCCACCATGGGTGATGATATCCTGATAGGAGCCACAGGTTAATAGAGAGTCTTTTGTCCCCTTTGTCGGAGCAATGAAAATGGTTATTTTTCTGCACAAGAACTATTTCACAAATTCTTGATGAATGCAGTTTTTTGTATGTTTGTTTGTCTTTTGCTTGTTTATTTCTAATCACCAGAATTCCTTTCATAATGAATGTTGAGTAAGCCCAAGACTGCCATTTTTGGATATTTGTACTCCCTGGGACCTAACTAGTTTAAACTTTAGGAAAGCCTGATTACTTTTTTCACACCTATTTATATCCTTTTCAAAAGTAATGTTTTAGTTATCACATGCCACTATAAATTTCCTTCTCATGTTTTTTTTTATTTTCCATGCTCAAATGTATCATAATTTTTAAATCATAATTATTCAGCAGAATATTTTTGTGAAGAACTTTACAGTCTGTTAGAATTTTTCTATCTTAATGAGAACTGTATTATTACATGTATTAATGAAATTACAGGTTTTTTACTTTTTAATTTTTTAAATATTAATTACAGTTTATTCACTTTGTATCCCAGCTGTATAGCACTCTCTCATTCCTTCCCAATCCCACCCTCCTTCCCTCATCTCCTCCCTGCCCCTTTCCAAGTCCACTGATAGGGGAGGACCTCCTCCCCTTTCATCTTGACCCTGGTTTATCAGGTATCTTAAGGACTGGCTACAAAGTCCTCTGTGGCCTAGCAAGGCTGCTCCTCCCTTGGGGGGGGGGCTGTCAAAGAGCCCACCATTGAATTTTCGCCGTCTGCAAACCGTGTAATTTCATGTGTAATTTTTGATATGAAATTACACAGTTTGCAGAAGGCAAAATTTATTACTATCACCAAAACCAATCATTTTAAAGACAGGCATTCTAATTTTGAATGATTTGTCCATCATTTGTCCAATGTATACTACATATTTTATTATGAAATTTGCAGAGTATCTCCCATGTTTCACTCACAATTGTTTGTGTCTCTAGGATTAATATGTGAAATTTACTGTATACTAATAAGCATGTTTATTCCTCTCCACTCTTCAAAACTTTCTGACTTCTCTGTGCATGAAGCTTTCTGACTATCATAGTAAAGCACATTCATCTTTAAAGTATTACTTAGCGTTTTCATGTGTTAGACTACAAGGTTTGAGTATTAATGATTTTGCTTGCTGTCATTTTTCACATGGACTTTTAACAGGTTAAAAGAATTAAGAATTGATAATCTTTAGTGATGAATATAAATTTCACATTTGTTTTACATTTCTGTTTTTTAATATTGTTTTTATTATCATTTATTACAATTTATTCAAATTGTATTGCAACTGTGGCACTTCCCTCATCTCCCTATCCCGCCCTCCTTACCCCTTCTTCCCCTATGCCCCTCCCCTACTCTACTGATAGGGGGCTCCTCCTCCCCTCTATTTGACCCTAGCCTGTCATGATGTTTTATATAAGTATTCCTCCAATTGTTGCACAAATATTATTACAGTTATCTATCCTTCTATTTTACATCTATTATCTATCTATGATCTATATCATATATCTATTACACACACTGTAATGAAAATGTTATTTCTTCAAAACTCATGTGATTCAAAAAATGTTCAAAATCGGTATTTTGAAGTCAAAGTTCTGAAGGATTTGAAATGCATAGGTCACTTTGTCAGTTTGTGCTTGAGCCTTGGAATGTTGACATCACAGTGGTTTCTTTCCCTGACTACGACAAATGTTTGCACTTCAGTGGTTTGTCTACAAACTACTGTAACCATTTTTGGTTAGCAACAGGAATGAAAAGGATAATGTCATTATCCTTTCTCTATTCCAAGCTCCACTATAAAGGTATTTTAAAATGACTATTTTGATTCTCATGATAGACTAATGGTTTCAGGGAGTGTTCTGTCTTGATTTCTCTAGAACCTGTGAACTAGTTCTTCTTTTTTTTATTTAAAGGTCATTTAATAATAATTAGTTTAATTCATGCAAGGCTTTTGGTAAAGATCTGTAATACCAGAACTCAAAGAGATAATTAGTAGAATGACAGATTAGTTCACTGATAACCTGGCATTCTCATGATGATCCTGCTCCTAAGCAAAACAGATTTTAAAAAATTATTCATTTTATTTATCGGGTAATGAAATAGACTAAGTCTAATTCATTTATAATCTTGTTAGAACTTCAATGGAAAGCCATACTTTCCCTAAGATTTCAATCATTACTTTCTTTTTTAAAATGTATTTATTATTATTATTTATTTTTATAATTATTAATATTTTTGTTAAATACTGTTTATTCACTTTGTAGCCCCCATATAGCTCTCTCCCTCCTCCACTCCCAGTCCCACCCTCCCTCCTTCTTCCCCAGCTGTGCCCCTACCCCAGTCCATTGATAAGGAAGGTTCTCCTCCTCTTCCCTTTGACCTTACCTTTAAGACGTTGAAAGAAAAATTCTTAACTTCATATGGAATAACAAGGAACCCAGAATTGCTAAAACAATCCTCTACAATAAAAGATCTTCTGGAATTATTTCCATCCCTGATGTCAAGCTGTACCAAAGAGCAACAGTAATAAATACTGCATGGTACTGTCATAGAAACAGAATGGTGGATCAATGGAATAGAATGGAAGACCCAGAAATAAACCCACATGCTTATGGACACCTGATTTTTGACAAAGATGTCAAAACCATACAATGGAAAAAGATAGCATCTTCAACAGATGGTGCTGGTCTAACTGGATGTCTACATGTAGAAAAATGCAAATAGAGCCATACTTATCACCCTGCACAAAACAAAAGTCCAAGTGGATCAAAGACCTCAACATAAAAGCAGACACACTAAACCACTTAGAAGAAAAAGTGGGGAAGAGCCTTGAACTCATTGGCACAGGAGACAACTTCCTGAACAGAACACCAACAGCACAGTCTCTAAGCTCAATAATCAATAAAGGGGATCTCATGAAACTGAAAAGCTTCTCTAAAGCAAAGGACACTGTTGTCAAAACAAAACAAAATGACTGCCTACAGATTGGGAAAGGATCTTCACCAACCCTATATCTGACAGAGGGCTAATGTCCAGTATATATAAAGAACTCAAGAAGTTAAACAGCAACAAATCAAGTAATCCAATTAAAAAATGGGGTATAGAGCTAAGCAGGGAATTCTCATTAGAGGAATATCGAATGGCAGAGAAACACTTAAAGAAATGTTCAACATCCTTAGTTATCAGGGAAATGCAAATCAAAAGGACCCTGAGATTTCACCTTACACCATCAGAACAGCTAAGATGAAAAACTCACATGAAAACACATACTGGAGAGGATGTGGAGAAAGGGGATTCCTCCTCCACTGCTGGTGGGAATGTAAACTTGTACAACCACTTTGAAAATCAATCTGGTGCTTCCTCAAGATCCAGCTATACCACACCTAGGCAAGACTCTCAAGTATACAACAAGGACATCTGCTCAACCATCTTGTAGCAGTTTTATTTGTAATAGCCAGAACCTGGAAACATCCCAGATGCCCCTCAGTTTAGGAATGGATACAGAAATTGTGTTACATCTACACAATGGAATATTACTCAGCAATAAAAAACAAGGAAATCATGAAATTTGCAGGTAAATGGTGGGAACTAGAAAAGATCATTCTGAGTGAGGTATCCCAGAAGCAGAAAGACACATACAGTATATATCTACTCATAAGTGGATATTAGACACATAATATAGGATAAACACGCTAAAATCTGTACTCCTGAGGAAGCTAATAAAGGAGGAGAACACTGGCTAAGATGCTCAATTCTCATTCAGAAAGGCAAAGATGATGGACATCAGAGGAGGGAGAAAACAGGGAACAGGACAGGAGCCTACCATAGAGGGCCTCAGAAAGGCTCTACCCTGCAGGGTATCAAGGCAGATGCTGAGACTCCTAGCCAACCTTTGAGCAGAGTGTAGGGAATCTTATGAAATAAGTGGAAGACAGTAAGACCTGGAGAGGACAGGAGCTCCACAAGGAGAGCAACAGATCCAAAAAGTCTGGGAACAGGGGTCTTTTCTGAAACTGATACTCCCGCCAAGGATTACTCATGCAGTTGGCCTGGAACCCCTGAACAGAGGTAGCCCATGGCAGTTTAGTGTCCAAGTGGGTTCCATAGTAATGAGGACAGGAACTGTCTCTGACATGAACTGATTGGCCATGTTTGGTCCATCAGTGACAGTCAGCATGACTTATAACATAGATTATTCTAGGATGTGGGGATGGGCCTTGGTCAGGGTGGGCAGGGTGGGATGTGTCGTAGAAGGAAATGTGAGATCATAGATTCAGCATAGGTGGTGGTGTTCCCCCCTGGGAGAGACTGCTGAGTAGTGAAGGGCAGTATGATTCACAGAAAAAGTTCTAGCCGTGTCTAGGTAAAATACAAGTCAGCACTGTAGCAGTAGCTAGGGAGACAGGAAGAAAAACAAGGAGATCTGTTTACAATAGGGAATGTCACGATTTCTAAAGCCTGATATCTTAACCTTTTATACAGTTAGGGGTTCTATTTGATTGTGTGAGTAACATTTGACATTCACATGGGACATTAATGTTTTTTTTTTTAATCAGGTCTTATCATGGAAGGAAGTCATCCCCTATCAGGGCACTATGGAAAGGTGTGTGGGGAGAAGAAGAAGGGTGGGTGGGACTAGGAGGAGATGAGGGGTCTGCAGCAGGTATATAAAATGAATAAACAAACACATAAATAAAGTTTAAAAAATTAAAAATTTAATTTATTTTTGAGATAGGGTCACAACACAGCCCAAGCTGTCCTCCAACTCATAGTGCAGCTGAGGCTGGCCTCAGACTCTGAGTGTTTCTACCTCATCTTCCAGAGTGTAGGGAACTCACACATACTCTCTCCCTCTAACATTGCACCCATTAAAATTCTGAAGCTGTTAAGAAAATCTAAACTATTATTAAAATTTCATGTGATTAAAAACCCAATGAACTGCTCCTACCATCCACATTCCTCTATTCCTTTAGCCCATTTTTAAAATGATGTTCTTCTACAGCCAGTTAGTGTGCTAGCTTTGGTTGAACAGCATCAAGATGAAATGGACCTCATGCTGAGATTGTAGCTCAGCTGGTATAGTGTCTAGCTATCATGCATTAAGCCCTGGGTGGATCCTCAGCACTTTTGTAAGAAAGATATGGTAGTAAACATCTGTAGTCTCCAGCACAAGAGAGCTGAAGGCAGAAAGACAGAAGTTCAAGGTCATCCTTAGCTACATAGAGAGTTTGCGGCCAGCCTAGGTTACATGGAACCGTATCTCAAAATGGAAGGAGCACCTGGCCAGATGGGATAGGAGTTAAGATTGATAGTTGCTCTTGCACAGGACCTGAGTTTGCTTCCCAGCATCCACATCTAATGGCTCATGGCCACTTGTAACTCCAGGTTTAGGGAAACCCAGGCCTCTTTTGGCCTGTTAATGCAATGAAATTTTTTGAAAAAAAAATTTATCTTTGGTTTTCAAGACAGGGTCTTACTGTATTGCCCTGGCTGTCCTAGAATTGTTCTTTAGGCCAAGGAGGACTTGAACTCAAAGGTATCTGCCCGCCTCTGCCTCCCAAGTGTAGGCATTAAAGACATTATTTATTGTTTTAGTTCTGTCATTTGTTTTAGTTCCCTTCCTTTGTTTGTCATCTGAGGAGGCCAAAAGAAGTCAGATGATCCTGTGGAGATGAACCAGCTGTTGTGAGCTGTTGTATAAGTAGATACTATGAACAAAAGTTAGGCTTCCTTTTAGAATAGGAGGAAGTGTTCTTATCCACTGAGCCATTCCTTAAGCCCTCTCGATTTTTTTTAAATTGATATAAGTAAATTTGGGGAATCTGAGATTTAGCTCAGTGGTAGAAAGCATGCTAATCATGTATAAGACCAAAGATTTCATCCTCAATGCTGAAAAAATAGTGCTTGTTTTGTTTTCCTTTTCCTCTTCAGACAGGACCTCATTTAGCTGAGAATGGTCATAAACTCACTAGCCAAGGATACTCTTGAACTTCTGTTTCTCCCTCGTGTCCCTCCTGAGTGTTTGAGGCAATGTCACCATGTCAAGATTTATGTGGTGCTGGGCTCCAACCCACAGCTTTATACATGCTAGGCAAGCACTGTACCTACTGAGCCATATTCCCAGCCCATTTCTTTCTGTGAAGTCACAGAAAAAAATCACATTGCATTTTCTAAAATCTCTTTTTAATTCTTAATATTTTTGGCACCGTTTCACCTGCAGGACAGATTGTTCACTCTGCTGCATGTTGAATAATGGGCTGTGCAACCATCCTCCTTAATTCCAGGGGGAAAAGACAAATTGTCTACTGAGTGCTAGAAGACAGAAGGTAGGATAGTGGAGGATAGGCAAAAATAATGATGAAATGTAAATCTGTGAATATCTGGAAAAGATCTGATCCTGAAATGGAAGCCTGAGTGAGGAATCACTAAGCCTTCTCCCTTCAGTATACTCTAACCCCAAGGGAGGTACTCATGTCACTCAAGACTCATTGGCGAATCAGGAACGTGCACCTCCATCCCCAGTCAGAGGAAGAGGTGGGTTCTTCTGGGAGCCTTGCTGTCTGTTTACTCTGTAGCTGGGCCAGTTTGAATGGTAGGTGTGCTCTGAGAGAATTGCAGGCGATTTCCAAAGTCCCACATGGTGAGTATGTAGCCGCTGCTGGTGGAGCTGGAGCCTGAACGGCCAGAGCTCCTGTGCAGGGTCCTTCCTGGGGCTGGGTGGGAACCTGCAGCTAGAAGCAGCCACAGGAGATATCCCTTGTCCTAGACATGACCATTGCGGGAAGGTGGGGGGGGGGGTATCTGAATATTTTTACTATATTGGGTTCGGGGTGGAAACTTAGGAAACTCAATTTGGGAACAGAAGATGAAAGTGAAAGCTTTATTTTCGGGGCTTAGGAAGGTGGCCATTTCTGGATCTGAATGCATCCAAGAGGGTAAGGTTTATTGTATATTTAAGGGTTAAATCCACAACGTGAGAGGTCCTTGGTGAGTATTGGGTTGACCAATTCAATTTTAACATTGTGTGTTCTTCTAGGGTGTTTCTTGTGGAAGCTGGGCCTGATCCAGAACAACTGGCCTTAAGGCTGTTAACTGTTTTCCAAGACATTCGATCTGGAATCCAAGGTCCTTATTTTATATCCTTAGACATTTGATCAGGATCTTAAGTTGATCAGGGAACAATGAAGTGAGTCCTCTGTCCAGTAAAAAATGAGGGTTTTGCAGGCAATATATTTTTTACAATTTAAGGCACCTCGGTTAAGGCAACAGCAAGTTTAAACAGTTAACAGAAAATTAGGAAAATGTTTCAAGGGGCCATGTGGGAGATAGCTCTGCAAGCTTGAGAATGTGAAGATGTTTAACCTTGCTAGCATAATGGGGGAGCAAAATATAAGAGTTGCTTGGAGAAGGCTGAGCCTTGGAGGCTGCCTCCTTGCACAGTATTGGGACTGCCTGTTCAAAAAGTATTTACAGTAGGGGCTTGAATGTAGAAATGTCCTTGGAAGGATGCCAAACTCAGAGAAGCCTAGTTTCTTCAGTATCTTCTAAATATTCTGCCCTTGGAGTATAACATGAAGGTGTAACATTCATTGGGAGTTAATTTTGTGGAGTTGTAAATAACATGTGTTGAGTAGCACTTCAATAGAAAGCTATGATGTAAAGGAGTAGAATTATTGATGTACAAGATTTACCAGTGCTTAGGAGATAGGAAGTCACACTAAGTCATATATAGCTAACGGGTGTTCTAAAACATCGCACTGGGAAGTAGGAGACAAATGTTTGTTCACTGGGATTGGCCACAAATTTGATTCCAACCCATAACCAAGGAGACAGCCCTGTTTCACCCAGGTATTGGCTCATCTCCATATGAATGCAGGCATCTAACTGGCTGCTTAATGGGCCATTGCAGAATCATAGACAACATTAAAGCCTGAAGTGCTGTAAAGTTGCAGGTTTTTTTTTTGTTTGTTTTTTGTTGTTGTTGTTGTTGTTGTTGAGAAAAGCATATAGTTCTGCCACATAGACAAGTGACAACCATTTGAAGAGGGAAATTGCTGTTGTGTTGAGGGCTGGCCAGATCAAACAAAGCTTTCCCTGAGATCCTCAGGTATGAAGAATGACATAACTGCTTCTCACACTCCTCAGATATGCTTGGCAGAGCAAGTATAGCCTGGGGCCTAGGCCTTGGGAGAATTCCCCCAAGATTCTGAGGTATTGATAATAAAAGAAAACTCCTTTTCTAAAACCCAAGTATGTGCTTGGGTGAGCAGTGGAACTAGGGCATTTGGGGAGGTTTGCTTAAGATTTCTGAGAAAAAACAAATTCCCAACACATGGAGCTATCTATCAGTTCCAAGGCCACTGTGGTCTTGGAAAACAATGTTCCCCTTTTGCAGCATTGTTTTTATGAGACACCTCATGATTTTATCCCATTGTATGGGAGTTTCTGATCAATTCATAGATGTCTCTTGTTTCCTTCCATTTCTCCCCTGGAAGTAATATACAAGATGCTAATCTTCTAAAAAAGTTTAGTTATAAGACATGGCTTGCCGTGGACCGGCACAGTCGGAGTTCCGCACCCCTGGGAAAATCAGGCATTCGGATATCAGGTTAGGCACAGATAGGTGAAATGACAGAGACCACACCAAGTAATGTTGGTTTGGATCAACTGCGATTTACTGAAGTCAAGCTAGCACTTATATAGTGATTACATAAAAAAGCATCTTGAAGTTGACATACTTCCTGGAGCATTCAGACTTTTTACCAACAACACAAAGTTTACATTTTAACTGAAAGAGTAACCTGGTAGAAGCAGTGTCTACAAAAATTCTTGGCCTAAAAGCTTTTAATCAAAGCAAATACAAAACCTTAAACTAGTGGTGTTTATGCAGTTTACTGCTACTAATTAGTGAGTGGAAGGCCAGGGGCTGCCATTGCCCTCCGAACCAAGTCGGCTAAAGATTTACAACCCCCCCTAGAGTTAACCATTGTGGGGAATTCCTCCTGTTTGTCTTGCTAAGGATTTACAAGCTTTCCTTACAGATAAGATGCTTGAGTTAGCCTGTCTGTAAAACTCATAGTATAATATAAAACCTTCTGACCTTCTATGTTTGCCTATCTTCTTTCTGCCTCATCATAAACACCTGTGTTTGGTAATGGTTTTGTAGTAGTTTTACTGTAGTGGGAATATACAGAGCATTATCCTAACAGATCCTGATTAAATATTTTCTTTAGAAAGCCGTAAAACTCTTGCCCCTTTACTACCTACAGTGTTTGGTTTTTCCACAAGCAATTCCTGATGCTGAATCTGATTTATTACCTCTCCTAAAATTTTATTTTCCTTCTACTCTTATTTGCTAAAGCTTTTAGTAATCTATTAGAAATGTGTTTCCTTGAATAGTTGTGCGGTTCCAAGAATCATAAACAGCAAAAAAGCTCATCAATCCAATCTTGCAACCGAGTAAGTGTGGGACTTTCAGAATACATCTTTTTGGCTTAGGTGGCCATGTTAGGGTTCTTGCTAGTGACCTCCAGGGAGCATATTTCCGAAGAAAACGTATCTCCCATCTAGTAGTACAATCTATTGATATGCTACACAGACGATGCTGGAGAGGGTGTAGCAATGGCTTGTGGAAGACCTTCTCACTCCAGCTTTTATATTTTCTACTTTCTACTTTTTCTATCATTTGGAAACTCCAAGACCTTCCACTTATGATCTTGGGACTGAAGAATAACCTGATGTATTAGGAGAGTGCAGTACATAAATAATTCTAGGAATATCTTTGCTGTACATGTTCCATCTGCCTAAGTGGCTAGACTTGAAATCTATAGTTCATACTGAAATTGAAAGACTTAAGGATGACTGTGTATAGGGAATTCAAAATCTGTTCTAAGCTGTCATCTCTTTTACCATGAACTAGAGCTGGATGCATGGTACTATTAAAGAGATTTTTTTTTTTTACTTAACCATTTAATTGTGTTTGGAGTACCTTCTCCCTGGGTATGCATATTAATTCTAGAACAGTACATCTTCAGCCTTTTTGAAAAATATTTCTCAGACAAGCTATGTTGGCTAGATCACAGTCCTGGTCTATTGCTACACAGAGCAATTACCTTGTTCAAATTCCTAAATTCTTAAGTTAAAGACTGTACCACAGCATACTTTTAAAAATTACTCAATTGAGTCATGTAATGAGCTCTCTATTTTTGTGTGCAAAGGGAAGATAGGTTTGAAAAATGAAGGTCAAATTTTTAGAAGTTTTCAACATTGCTTTCTAAATTTGTTTTATTTTCTGTGAAATTTCACAAACATTTCAGAAACTCATGTCAAAGAAAAAAATGTGGATCAAACTTTAACAATAGTTGATTAGCATTCTTTACCCTTTCCAGTAATAGCAGCCACAATGCTGTATCTTAAGGAACTCAATTCCAGCATACAAAATGAATATCTGAGTTGCAGAGGTGTCTCAAGTGTGCATGGTGTTATGCATTTTGATAGGGCAGATTTCACATCTTGTGCTGTAATCGTTGTGGCAGGAAACAGACATTAAATTACTATTTAAAATTGTTTTGTTTATGGGCATCAGTGGCACTCTTATCACTGAATCACATAAGATACAGTAGAATCAATTGTTATTCAGTGCTAAGCTATTTTGCCACCCTGATGTTTTTTATATTTTTAGTTTTGTTGTTTGTGCTCCTGTTTTTGAAGACAAAGTTTCTGTGTGTAGACCTGCCTATCATGAATGTAGATAAGTAGACCAGACAGGCCTTGGACTTCAAACTCTCCCTGACTATGGCTCCAGAGTGCAGTGATTAAATGTGTACCAACAGGCATGTATTTTTTTTGTGGTGGTTGTTTTAACATTATTTGCAGATGGTCCTGGAATGTAGGTTTTTGTACATGTCAAGCATATGCTGTTGTTCTGGTCTTCATCCACATTTGAATTTTTAAATTTGGCAAAGTATATTCTATTTCTCAGAATGGCATATGTTTATCACATTAATACTTCCTGAGTCTTCAGAGTCATTGTGTTCCATGTGCATGACATTCTTTCTACCTATCTGTTTGTTTTGAAGTTTTAAATGAGTGAATATGAGTATTTTACCTGTATGCATTAATATGCCACCTCTTGTATACCTCGCAGTAGTTAGAAGTAGTCTTCAGGGCAATCACAAGATGACTTTAGAGCTTCTGAAGTTTGAGTAATGGATAATTTTGAGCCCCATATAAATACTAGCAATTGTGTTCAATTATTTTCCAGACCAGCAGGCGCTCTTCACTGCTAACCCATTTGTTCTGCCTTATGTTGTTTATGCATCATCAACACTTGAATTGCTAATATTTCATTTGTCCATTTATAAGTTTTTAAACATGCATATCCTTTTTGTAAGATCATATAAATATTACAGTTTAAACTGGGACCCTTCAGGTTTTTAGAAGATGAATACAGAGCTAGGATGAATATATAATTCTTTGTAGGAAATTCAGCAAAATCCCCTGAGGTCTTTCATTCTTTTTTGTTCATAAGAATGACTATTGTAGGGGAGACAGGACCCTAATATGTTTGTATGCTTGTCCTAGGACACATAACATAAACCAGGCTGGAATCCAGTTTAGTGAGATACACCTGTCTTTGCCTTCAGAGTGCTAGGATTAAATGCATCAGACAACACTCCCAGCTTCCCCATCAATTTTTGTAGTTAGTAATTGTTCATACAATTTCTTGGATTTGTGTTCAATACTTTTCTTCTGTTTGTTGCCTCCCTCTTTTTTCTCTGTGAATTGGCATTTTTCTTGCCAGGCTATATCCTATTCGAAGGCTACAGAAAATCCAGAGGTGAACCTCATTATTCAGTTGACTTCTAAAAGGACTTAGTGATTTCATTAGGACTTCTGTGTCAGGAAATAACTTGGGGAAGCACCAGAATTTTACGAATATATTTTCCATGATGTACACATTTATGGTGATGCCACTGTCATGCTTTCTGTTGTACACATGTATGGAATATTTCAGGATGCAGGGACCTATTATGATGTATATGTGAACTTCACTCGGGAAGAGTGGCCTTTGCTGGATCCTTCCCAGAAGAGTCTCTACAAAGATGTGATGCTGGAGACCTATGGGAACCTGTTTTCTATAGGTAAGGCTGTTAATTTACTTCACTTTCTAAAACAATGGGGCAACTCTTGTTTTATTTATTAATGTTCTTCTGTAATTTTAATTGTAATGAAGGAAGAATAAGCTGAATGAGTCAGCCATCATTCTGCCATTCACAGAAGATAGTATCGTAAGATTTGTTGAATTTCTTATAATATACCATACATTTTCTGGTACACATTTTAGGTTACAATTGGGAACACCATAATATTGAAGAATGCTGTCAAAGTTCTGGAGGACTTGGAGGGTAACTTTCATGTACAAACTGATGCAAGTATGTGTTTTCATGGTGCCTCTGAAGAAATATTAATGTGTCCCAGATGTTTTAAAGAAAAGCAACAGTATAAAAAAAGCTCTATTTTAAGTGTATTGAGGATTAAATTCTCACAAATCCAAATACCTCAATGTCAGGTATCTTGATTTGTGTTTGCAAGGCTTTCCTCTAAGAAAACAGACAAGGAAACCATGCATTAACAGATTTTAGCCATCTGAATCATAGGCACATCAGAGCTATGCTGTAGAATTCCAAATCTGTATTGTTTCATGCCACACAGGCATTGCAAAATGAATGTTCATTGAATAGGTGATAAGTATATGTCCAGTAAACTTCTAATAAGCAAATAATGCACAGTAAAGCTGGTGTTATTCATATACATGCTTAGTAAGAGTGGCAGTTTATGAGGATTAAGATGCTGTTGTGGAGAAACCTTTATCCTTATACCACATGTCCATGAGGAACAAAATGTCAAACTGTATGAATGTAGTGATCTTGTTATTTTTTCTTTCAATAGGTATATCTTTTGTCAAAATAGTTACAAGCTATGTGAGCATAGGGATACTGAAAAAAGCAGCATGCTTCTCTCTCTGAGAACAGTCAGAAGATGTGTAGTAGTCCCTACTTTGAGTACATTTTCTAAATGTGATACAAGATTACAGTTACTTTATTATTAGTTATTAATTAGTTAATAATGATTAAATTGTTATTAAAAAGTGAAAAAAAATCACTGTTCAACCTATAGGAGTGAGGTTCTTGTAGGTCTCCAGCATATCAGGCTTGTAGGGACTTTTGTTGGAGCAAATCTAGCAAAGCATACTCTTCCCGAGTGAAGTTCACATGTACATATATCATCATAGGCCATTGCATTCTGAACTATCCAATACATCTACAACAGAAAACTGGACAATGATAACACAGTGAATCTATAATTCATTTTTAGTTAACTCATTAATTGTTAATATGTTAATTATAAACTGTATCACAGTCACAAAATCTACTCTAAGTGAGAGACTACTAATATATTAAACTACTACAATTATTTTTTCAACTTCATTGGGAATACATCTACAATCTTACACTGTGGAAAAATCCCTATAAGTGCTAGGAAAGTGAAATTTCTTCTGTTTGTTCTGGTTCATTTTACTAATGTAATGTGAGACACTCTATAGAAAAATCTGTTAATGCAATCAGTATAATAAAACTCTGAGTTCTTCCAGATCAAGTATTTAAAAAACCTCATAGAAAAAGTATGCTAAAAGCCATGTAAGTATCTTCAAAGATGCAAAAAAACCTATAATGAATAGGAAAGTTATGAATGTAAACAAAGTGATAACCATAAGATCTGATTTTTCTTTACAATTAACCCAAATTATAGAATTAATTATAAAGATAAAAAAGATTTATCAGTGTAATGAATATGATAAAGCTTACACATATATCAATTATCTTTGCAGGCATGGAAGAACACATACTGGAGAGAAACCCTATGAATGTAGCCTGTGTGATAAAGACTTTCCAGACAGTGGTCATCTCAAAATGTATAAGAGAACACATACTGGAGAAAAACACTATGAATATAACCAAGGTAGTAAAGCCATTTCAGGGGACAGTCAATTCCAAAGACATGAAAAAACACATACTGGAGAAAAGACCTATGAATGTAACACAACTGGTAAAGCCTTTTCATTTAACAGTAGCTTCCGAATACATAAAAGAACACATACTGGAGAGAAACCCTATGAATGTAAGCAGTGTGGTAAAGCCTTTTCACATCATAGTAGTCTCCAAATACATATGAGAACACGTACTGGAGAGAAACCCTATGAATGTAAGCAGTGTGGTAAAGTCTTTTTGTATCACAGTAGTCTCCAAACACATAAAAGAACACATACTGGAGAGAAACCCTATGAATGTAGCCATTGTGGTAAAGCCTTTTCACAAAACTGTCATCTCCAAAACCATATCAGAATACATACTGCAGAGAAACCCTACAAATGTAATCAATTTGATAAAGCCTATTCACAACGTATTCATCTCCATAACCATAATAGGATGTATACCGGAGAGAAACCTTAAGAATGTAACCAGTGTGGTAAAGCCTTTTCACAAAATTGTGATCTCAAAATGCACAAAAACACACATACTGGAGAGAAACCCTATGAAGGTAACCAAGGTGTTAAAGCCATTTCAGGAAACAGTCATCTCCAAATACTTAAAAGAACATATATTGGAGAGAAAACCTTTAACTGTAAAGAGTGTGGTAAAGCCTTTTTGTATTACAGTAGTCACCAAATACATAAGGGAACACCTACTGGAGCAAAACCCTATGCATGTAACCAGTGTGGTAAAGTCTTTCACAAAAACGTCATCTCCAAAACCATAAGAGAACACATAAAGGATAGAAACCCTACAGATGTAATCAATGTGATAAAGCCTATTCATAGCTCATTCTTCTCCAAAACCATCAAAGAACACATTGGAAAAAAAATGAAACACTATACATGTAACTGTGGTGAAGGCTTTTCAGAAAATAGTTATCTCCAAATACATAAAAGACACATACTAGAGAGAAACCCAAAGAAGGATTTTAATAATTAAGCCTTTATATTTTTCTATACAGCCTTCATTATCACAAGAATTAACACTGCACTGAAACCCTGTGTATTTAATACAGCAAATGAAACCTTCACATTTTCATCAGGTAGAGATGTAATAAACTAAAATTATCAGCAGTTACCTGTATATCTCACAACGTAGTTTGATGTTCTATGGATGTGTATATATTATGTGGTATTCCACAAGTCTTCATTCTTCATGTTCTCAGTAGGAATCCATTTGGCACTTTATCTTGAAGTACATCTCTCTAATGGAATTATGTAGTGATGCTAGATAATGAAACAGCTATGAGATCTTTTTTAAAAATTCTGGTCCGTGTGTGTATGTGAATTTCTTGTTAAGGAATTGTAGACGATGGCAGATATGTAAAGAGTGGAAGCAAAGTTTGTGAGGTCTAATTTTGGTCTGCCTTCATGGTGATCAAAGGTCATGTTGCCAGGTTTACACACCATGGACATTTTTGACTGAGCCATCTCAGTGATTCTCAAATAACATTGGTTGAAACATTAAAATGTAAATATATTGTTTTCTCAAATTGTAATCATTGTCATCTAAGGATTGAGAAAAACAGGAAAATTTGAATAATAAATCCCATTTGCAAAGAAAAGAATTTATTGCTATATTTTTTGAATGGGTTAATTTATTTTTTTGGTGTATGTTATGGGTTCAGAATAGTCACATCCTGACTACTCAGACTTAGACTCAAAGTAGTTTATTGAATGCTGAAGAAAAACTGACTGATCAGGACACAGCCTGGATTTGGGAACCAGATTATGACACCAGTCTGTTTCTAAGGTAGACCTCTCATAAGAAAAACCGTAACCAGGTGAGAAGAAAGGGAAGGGTAGATTACATCATCTATCTTAGCAAAATACAAGAAGAATTGATTTTGTTCCAAGTGTTATGTGTCTAGGTAGTTAGACAATGCATTTTAAGCTGATGAGTTGGGAAACAGGCTTGGAGACTTTCCAGTTCCCCATCATTCTAGGAGAAAGGGACATAGCAGGGTATTATGGTTTTGTTTAAGTAGCGCATAATATCATTAATTCAGGCAGAATGTTTAACATGTGTTGAATTGTAAGTGAAAGGCTATTCAAGCACTCAGGCTGGCATAGCTTGTGGTCAAAATGGAGACTTAAAAACAAAATGGCTACAGTTATGTTAGGTAGTAAGGCGTAGACACGCTTGGACATGTATCTATGTTGCTATGACCAAAGAAGTAAACAGTTGTTCATAACATTTCTCAGAACCATAAATATATAGCAAAGAATTGTCTCAGTGGTGAAGTTGGATGCCTGAAAACCTGTGTTCAGTATCTCAGAGACCTGTATGACTCCTACATGTTTTCTCCCATTTGTACACTTGGGCTGTGGCATGTGAACACTTAGTCACCAGCACATACCTAAATAATTTTTAAACCTAAATAAGGGCCAATGCCGTCACTTTAACCAAAAGACTCCCTGGTTCTCATTTCTAGAACTCATATAATGAAATAGATAATAGACAACAATAAGTTGACCTCTTACTGCCATCTTCATACCAAGGCGCACACACACACACATATATACATACAATCGCAGATCATATATTTTTAAGAGGATGAAATTTACAAATCAGAGAATAACCCAATTATTGAGAGTACCTATGAAATTATTTGCCAGATCATTATTACAGGATTTAAAGAATTATTACTACTCATGAAGGCAATAAAAAAATAATAAATCTTATTTTATCATTTCATTCTCAGTTGGGATTAGAGGAGCATGTCTATAAGCTCAGTACCTGGGAAACAGTGGTGGACCTACCTGTGATCTTGAGGCCAGGTTGGTAAACATAGTGAGTTCCAGTACAGCTATGGCTATGTAGAGATATCCTGTCCCCAAAAGTTTCAAAAAATAAGAGTATATCTCAAATTATGGAAATGTTTATGGTATATTCTTACCAGACTGTACGAGGTTTCAACCAATCCTTTTGTCATGTTTACTCACATGAAGAGAACTGTGTTAACAAAATAGGAAGCAATGAGAGAAGTCCATTTACAGAGGGAGAAAAAAATAATTGATTCCTTCAACAACCATGTAGTGGGGACTTGTTCACCTTCAAGTGCTAGGAGACAAAAGCCCTGATGGAACATCTCCATCCTCTGCTTTGTGATGACATATTTGGGAGGTGGAGCATTAGTGGTTCTGCCTCTCTTGAATATCCAAATTTGGTTCCTCTCACTGACATTGGATTGCTCAGAATTACCTGTCTTTCAAGGTCCATTGCTTTGATGCATTCTTCTGTCCTCATAGGGCACCAGATATGCAAATGATGAAAAGACACATACATGTATGTGTGAGATTCAATATTGTAAAAAAGGTTTTCTTAATGTATATATTATTTTTAATGAAAATATAGGTGCACAGGTTTTGCCAGTGTCTATACCAAGTACATGTCAGGTATCAGTGGAGGCCAGAAGAGAATCTGATCCATGTGATTAGAGTTTCAGAGTGTTTTGATCTCTCCCTTGGGAATGGGAATCAAAGCTAGGTCCTGTGGATGAGCAGGCACTGCTCTGAGGGGCTGAGCCTTCTCAGCCCATGAGCATGGCATTAATTGCACCCTGTAAATGTTTGGTCCTGTGTTACTCTTTCCCTAAGCCCTGATGATCCAGAAGAAATACAAGACTGATATAATCAGAAACTAACTTAGACTTAGTTCTTAAAGAAGATCCTCACCTGAGACCTCCACCAAATTAGGCAAGTGTCTAAAATATGATGAGAGAACTTGACAAAATATGTCATTGAGCCCTTGACCAAAGGCAAAAGACTGAGTTTATCTCACATGTGTTAAATAGGCCTCAAGGGGAGTCCATAAGGACACATGTCAGATGTATTCTGGCTGGAGTTTATGCCTCCTGTAAAGTGAGAAAAAGAACTTCCAGGCTTGAAGACTGACTTGTCTGAATGGAATTGTATACTGATTCACCAGTGCTGGCAAAATATTTAGTTAGGAGCCTGAAGTGGTGATTATTCAAGATGACATGTTGATTGCTATCAGGGGAATCCTAGACTCAAACAAAAATTACTCTAAGGTTGGGGAAATCAGGCATTTACAAATAACTGTGGATAATGGGTAGACAAATAGTGAGTGAGCTTTGAATAAGGGAAGAAGATTAAAAGGCTAGAGAGCAATGCTTGGGGGTGTACCTGAGAAGTAGCTGCCTCTGTCTGTCTCTATGCTCTGTATCTGCTTAGCTCTGGTGGGTCAGACCCTCTAGGTCCTCCACTCTTTCCTTTCTTGGAAACTACATGTATCTCTGTGTAAAAAGGTCCCTTCAGGCCTCCACTTTGTGGTCTGCAATTGGATCTTTTTTGCATTTTTAATTAATTTTTATTATTTATTAAAATTTATTCAATTTATATCCTGGCTGTGGCCCCTCCCTCTTCTCCTCCCAATCTCCCCTCCCTTCCTCTTCACCCCCTATGCTCCTCCTCTAGTCCACTGATAGTGAAGGACCTCCTCCCATT
Source organism: Psammomys obesus (assembly GCF_907164565.1). Lineage (NCBI taxonomy): Eukaryota > Metazoa > Chordata > Mammalia > Rodentia > Muridae > Psammomys > Psammomys obesus. The sequence goes on from NW_026590435.1 coordinate 190,185, forward strand.
CTATCTGACTCTAGCCTATCAGGTCTCTTTAGGACTGGCTGCATTGTCTTCCTCTGTGACCTAAGAGGGCTGCACATCCCAGGGGAAGGTGATCAGGGAGCCTGCCACTGAGTTAATGCCAGAGACAGCCCCTACTCCCCTTACTAAGGAAACCACTTGGAGAATGAGTCTATGGGCTACATCTGAGCAGGGGTTTTAGGTCCTCTCCATGTATGGTCCTTGGTTGGGTTATCAGTCTCTGAAGGGGACCCAGGGCCCAGGGGGTTTTGTTGTTGTTTTTTTGGCTCTGTTGGTCTCCTTTTGGAGCTCCTGTTCCCTCCAGGTCTTTCTATCTCCCCCTTCTTTCACAAAATTCCATGCATTTTGCTGAGAGTTTTGCTATGAGTCTCAACCGCTGATTCAATGCCTCGATCAGTTTATTCTTTCAGAGTCCCATCTGTGGTAGGCTTCTGTCCTATTCCCTGTCTTCTCCTGCTTCTGATGTCTGTCACATTTGCTCTTCTTAATGAGTATTGAGCATTTTCCCTTGTCCAGCTTATCCAGGAATATAGTTCCTGGAATATATCCAGGAATATATGTTTATCCTTTATTAAATGTCTAATATCCACTTATGAGTGAATATATGCCATGTGTGCCTTTCTGCTTCTGGCTTACCTCACTCAATATGATCCCTTCTAGTCCCCATCATTTGCCTGCCAGAGAATTCCTTCAGCTGATAAATGCCTTCATCAAACTGGCTGGATACAAAAGTAACTCAAAAGAAAAATCAGTAGCACTCATGTACACAAAAGATAAAATGGCTGTGAGAGAAATTAGGGAAACAATACCCTTTACAATAGCCACAAATAACAAAGTACATTGGTGTGACTCTAACCAAGCAAGTGAAAGACCTGTATGGAAAAAAAAATCCAATTGGATCTTAAAGCTCCTCAGTCCCCACTCTTTCATCCCTTTAACTTGCCTGCCTGGTAGGAATAAGAATATTCTAAAGACACATTTATATCTTCTCCTTAGGCAAACATCTAGTGAAACTGTGGACTCCATGAAGTTCTAATTTCCCTTCAAATCTCTTTTTGTGAAAAGGCTGATTACTCCAGATGAGAACTTCTTTGTGAAATAAACATTAACTCAATGTCTAAATACCTTGCAGGAGAAAAGGAGTTGAGAATGGAAGAAGGACTTAAGAATGGCAAAAATTATTACATGGCTTGGTTAGATTACTTAGTTGTGCGTATACATCTAGTTGTGTGTCCATCTAAAATTGTTAGGACCTCAAGGATGAATTAGTTACCTTATAACTTCATCACTGGTCAAAATTATGGAATAAATATGGTAATATGTTTTCAGTTTTCATTAATTTCTTTTTGTCATTGTTTTCTCTCCTTTTTTATTTTGAAAAATAGTCCCACTATGTATCTCTGGATCTCCTGGAACTCAGTATATATCCTAGATCTACCCACCTTACCTCTAGAGTGCCTGCATTTATAAGGAGACATGTTACAGCTTGATAATTCAGTTCTTTTAATTGTCTTATTGAGGATGAGTGGCTGAGCCTGGTTGGTTAGGGTAGCCAGGTAATGGGCTATGGTCCCAACTCCAGTAACAGAAGAAAGCTCCCATCAAATGCAGCCCTCCTGGTTAAACTCCATTGTCTTCCATCTCTAAGCATATTGTTTTCCTTTATCATCAAGTCTGTTAAAACTTATCTAAAGACTAGGGCAGAGTTCTATCCTTATTCTACAGAGTGAAACCCAGGCTCAGAGAGGTAAGTGGTTTTGTAATACAGTTTATGTGTAACTGCTCATCTTACTCATTCCATCATTCTAATACATCATTAAATGAAGTTGAAGCCACCTTAGCCAGGTAGGGTGACACAGACCTGTAATCACGGCGCTAAGAATGAGGAGGGAAGAATTTCAAGGTTTCAAAGCCACCCAAGGAGAAAATGGTCAGTGGTATGGTGGGAAGCCCTCAGAACAAGGAGGTGGTGTTTGGCCCAGGCCAATGTCCATAATCGTCCCTGCAGCTCCAGAATTTCAAAGCATGGCACCAGCAATTGTTTGCTAAGGTATTTACCACCTGTGTTTTATAATTTTTCTTGTCCAATGCAGCTTAGGTCACTGCAGGGTCAGACTCCTATAGGTCATTAATAAATGGAACTCTCCTGCAAGTCAGAAAATTAGCCTCATCCAGGGATGAGCTCCCTAATTACATATCCAATTGAAAGTATTCAGCCCTGAAACCATATACACAGAACCAATAAAAATGGACTCAGCAGGTTTATTTCACACATTTGCACATACTTGCTCACATACTTAAAAGAAAAATTTGTAATGGAAGAATTTGGGAATGGATGGAGAAAGGACATGGAAAGGGGAAATTGATATACTATATTTTAACTAACATGTAGAAAAATAAATTTTAAATTAAAGGTGGCTAGAAAGCTGGCATAGCATGTAAGAGCATTGGGTGTTTTTACAAAGGACACAGGTTTAATTCCTGAAACCAGCTAGTAAGTAGCTGACCATCTGTCTTCATTTTCAAGGGATCTGATGCCCTCTTCTAGCCTCTGTAGGTCAAAGAAACTATGAAAAGAAACATGTGAAACCTCTCTATATAAAACAAAGCTTAATAAAATGGAATTTGCTGTGGTGATGTCATAGCCCTGCAAGAGACTGAGCTAGGGCTAGTTGAAATGAACTCCTTTCCATCCTGAATATAAGCAGTTGTGCTGTTCTTGTGAGCCAGCCTACTCAGAGGCAAAAGCCCCTGTATTCCGAAGTTAGATTAGCTCAGTATAGCTTTAGTCTAAGAACTGCAAACACAGTGCTCATAGTTAGCTTTTCCATGACATTTTCTGCATTAGTGTTCTCTCTCCTTTGTAAGTGTGAGAATTTTGGCAATCATAAATCCTTTAAATCTATCTTTGAGATTATACATTCTGGTTTATCAAACAGATTTGCTCTGTAAATTTCTGTGCACTTTCGGGGCTAGACTTTCATTCTTCTATCCTTATTGGAATTACTCAAAGCATAACCTGGAACTTGAACCTAAAAGAGACTTAAGGGTGACAAAATTAATGGAATGAAAAATCTGTTCTATTCAGTTCCTCTTTGAACTGTACAGAGTTGAATGTATTCTATCTTTCAAGAGGTTTTTCTTTATTAAACTCTTAGATGTATGGAGTGATTTTTCCCTGGGAAGGATGTTAAGTCTAGAACAGGTGCATTTCAAGTCTTCTAGAAAAATGTTTCTGAGTCAAGATCTTCTATGTTGACTCATGTGACTTTGATCCAAGTCTGTTGCTCCGCAGGGCAATGACCTTGTTGTCATCTTGATTAAGGCAAATAAAAATTTCAGTTTGTGGTACCACTGAGTTTTAAAATTACCCATTGGAGTCATATAGTCAACCCTCCATTGCAGTAGCAAATAAAAATGTTCATTTGGGGCTCAGCTTCAGACATCAGACAAGAATAGGATAATTCACTTATTATGCATAATACAGGAAGAAATAGGATAGGCAAACAGCAGCTGATTGACACTACTGAGAAAAAGAATCTGATCATGATTTTGTTATTTCACAGCACGTATGAATTAGTGTTAGGTAAATGAAGACAAACCAGATTGGTGGTTGTACAATATGGGGAGGATAGCTTGATCCAATAAATACCGAATATGCAACTAGGTGGCTGTCCTTTGTAGATATTTCTAATCCACTTACACATTTAGGTCATTTCTGAGGGTTGAGGCACAAGCCGTTCACTGTAGCTGTGTGTGTCAGTTTACATATCTAAACAAGCAACAGCACACTTGAGGGAAGGACACACAGTATCTTATAAATGCCATTCTCTGCCAGGAAATCACCGTTTCCAAGTCACTATAGCTATTGTCTCATTTTCAGTTATATTTATTGTTTTAAAAAGTCTATTGATTTCTATTAAGTTTGATTTACTTTAAATGCATAACTGCACCAGTCTCTTATGTGTTGTTATCCTCCTTGCTTCTGTGTCATTGGGAATATTTTTCCAGTTTTTCAAGTGCTGTTGATTATATATTTCTGTATAGAGCAATGTCTCCTATAGCCCAGACTTGCCTCATGCCATACTATGCAGAATTGCTTTGAACACGCTATCCTATCTCTGCTTCACAGCTCTGGAAAAACACTCTTAAAAATCCTATGCTGAACCTTGGCTGGTCAATGAAAGAGAAAAACAGGCCAATGAATGAGTGTCCTCCAGTCTCTCTGGCTCTTATTGGGCTTGCACATGAAGAAGGGCTTGGGCAAGAATTGAGCTCTATGGCAAGATTTTAAGCTGGTAGTCATAGCACAGAAAGTGCTGGAGGAGAAGGGCAGCTTTCTTGCTTTGATAGTAGTTGACATTAGCAATGTGTAGAGAGGTAACCAATTTTATGATGATCAACACTTCTCACACCCACACACCAGGATGTGTTTATGGGGGATGTGATTTAGCATTATCTTTTGGGAAGTCCTGGGTGTTCATTTCTTCAGGAAGCTCTGATCTAGATGGGTTATAATCAGCAACAGTGTATAGTCTTCTCAGAAGACAAGAAGTGATTTTTATAGTGGTGTCCTTGACCAGGAGGAATGCCAAATGAGCAGGCTGAACTGATGTCTGTGGATTCAGTTGGGAATCTTCTCATTTAAGAGGCAAGGCATGGGTTCTTGGAGAGTCAGAAGGAAAGATTACAGTGTTCTGATGTTGGGTGCATGCCAGCCACAAAACACGGACACGAGGACATAAACGCAAGGAAAGTACAGATGGGAGGGTTTCTGGGACCCTGCTGGTGTATTGGAGGGGGACACACATGGTGGAGGGCAGGTCTACAGATTGATGGAAGGGAAACACTGGAGAGGTTCTTAGAGAGGGTTCCTAGGAAAGATGTACAAGGATCCTGATCCTGTTTGGGGAGTCATGAGGAAGAGACAAAGGGTCCCAGAACCCTGAGAGGGACCTGGAGGGATATTGAAAACATGGGTGGGAGGAGACCTGAGTTCCAGGGTCCAGAACTGGGAATGCCTTTCCCATGCTTCTAGTGCGGGTTATGGAGGCAAGGTGACCCCAGGTCATTCTCCTAGCTGGGCTTCCCCGCAGTGCCCCACAGCACTTGAGGCCTCCAAGAGAAGAGATCGTCTGGGGCAGGTATATCTGTATCGAGAGCGCCACTATCACAACCCGGAGCTTCCCTGTCCTTCTACTACTTCTCCAATGCCTGCGGTCATGTCTGTGCAACCACTGCAGCCCAAGCCTTCTCTTTAGGCTTCCTGGGGCCAGAGGCCATTGACAGCTCCTCAGCTGCCATTTCACCCACTGAAAGGAACAGCTGCCCCGCCCCATGCCAAAAGGATTCAATCAATCCACCATCCTATTAGGTTCCCTAGAGAAGACTGACAAGAGAATAGGCCCCTGACTAGGGGATTTCTACCCAGTCATGAGAGGTCCTGAGATGCCCATTATTTTCTTCTCAAACTTCTGCCCTGGCAACTGTTGATATGGGAGGAGGTGTGCTGTGAAAAAGACTGACATCTAAGCAGCCAGTGATACTGGTGGAAGGTGGGCTATTGTGGTGTTTGACCAATGGGGTCTTGACAATGTGAATGATGTTGAGGTTGGCATCCTGGGAGGTGGGACTTGAGGCCAGGGGCTGAATGAGATGGAGGGGGAGCTAGTAGAAGGGGAGTGTCTCAGTGCAAGGATAGGTGGGATCTGTCAAGGGCAGGGCTTCTAGCTTGCATCTTAGAAGGGATGAGACCAGAAATTGCATCTTCAGAGCCAGGGTCTGAGCTGTGGGCAGGGAGGTAGGTCAAGTCTTTCCCCTCCCTCTTGGGCAAATCTGGCATCAAAACACCGATTACAACATCCATCTGTTCCAATTGTTGCCTTTCTTGGGGGGAGTGCTGAGGGTGTGGAAGGGCAGGTGTGTGTGTGTGTGTGTGTGTGTGTGTGAGAGAGAGAGAGAGAGAGAGAGAGAGAGAGAGAGAGGGAGAGAGACAGAGACGAAGACACAGAGAGAGAGAGGTCTTTTTTAGTCAACAGCCGCACACTTGAAAGCTGCTTGTAAAAGCTTGAAGAGTGAATGAATAGGCCCTTGATTCTTCTGACACTTCTTCCACTTCCTTCCCCTTACCTTTTTTTTTTAATTTTTAATTTTGATTTTTGAGACAGGATCTCCTGTAGCCCAGGATGACTTCCAACTTTTCTATGTAAAAGAGGGTAACTTTGAATTCCAGATCCTCCTATCTCCACTTCCCATTCATCACCATGGCTGGAACCTATATTTTTTTAATAAGTGAGGGCAAAGACCATGTTTGGACCATCAGTGACAGCCAACATGACTTATAAAATAGATTTTTCTAAGATGTGGGAATGGGCCTTGGGCAGGATGGGCAGAGTGGAATGTGTCATAGAAGAAAAGGTGAGATCATAGATTCTGCAGGGGTAGTGGTTCCATTCTGGGGGAGATTGCTGAGTGTTGGAGGGCAGCCTGATTCACAGAAAGAGTTCTAGATGCATCTAGATAAAATAAAATTCAGCACGGTAGCTGTAGATAGGGAGACAGGAAGAAAAACAAGGAAGTTATTCAGAATATTCAGAATATTCCCTATTCTGAATAATAGGGAATGTCAAGAAATCTAAGTTCTGAGATCTTAGCCATTTTTATACTTAGGGGTTCTATTTGATTGTGTGAGTAACATCTGACATTCTCGTGGGCCTTTAAGTTTTTTTAATCAGGTCTCATCATGGGAGGAAGTCCTTCCCTATCAGGGAACTAGGGAAAGGCATATGGGGAAAAGAGTGTGGGTGGGAGTAGTAGCAGATGAGGGAGGGATCTGCAGCAAGGATATAAAATGAATAAACTATAATCAATCAATCAATCAATATTTTAAAAAATTAAAAATTTAATTTAATTTTGAGATAGGGTCTCAACACAGCCCAAGCTGGCCTCCAACTCACAGTGCAGCTGAGGATGGCCTCAACTCTGCATGTTCCTATCTTGTATTCCAGAGTGTGGGGAGTACTGGAGTGTACTGAGCTCACACATACTCTCTCTGTCTACATTGTACCCATTAAAATTCTAAAGCTATTAAGAAAATCTAAACTATTATTAAAATATCATGTGATAAAAACCTAATGAATTCCTCTTGCTATCCACATCCCTCATTCCTTTCCCCCAATTTAAAAAACATGTTATTCTACAGCCAGTTTGTGTGCTGGCTTCTGTTGAACAGCATCAGATGAGATGGACCTCCTGCTGAGGCTGTAGCTCAGTTGGTAGAGTGACTACCTAACAAGCTTGAAGCCCTGGGTTGGTCTTCAGCACTTTTGTAAGAGAGATATGGTAGTAAACACCTGTAGTCCTCAGCACAGCAGCGGCAAAGACAGAAAGACAGAAGTTCAAGGTCATCCTCAGCTACATAGATAGTTGCGACCAGCCTAGGATACATGGCACCATGTTTCAAAAGGGGGGGGGGAACCTGACTTGATGGATCAAGAGCTAAGACTGATAGCTGCTCTTGCAGAGGATCTGACTTCACTTCCAAGCACCCACATCTCATGGCTAATGGCCACCTGTAACTCCAAGTTTAGGGTATCTGATGCCTCTTTTGGCCTGTTAATGCAATGAAATTATTTTGAAAAAAAAAATTCTCATGTTTATTTATTTTTGGTTTTTGAAGAGTGGGTCTCAATATGTAGCCCTAACTGTCCTGGAATTGCTCTGTAGATGAGGCTGGACTTGAACACACAGGTATATGCCTGCCTAGGCCTCCCAAGTGCTGGGATTCAAGATTTTATTCATTTATTGTTGTGGCATATTCATATTTACTGTTGATACATCTTTTAATTATGCAGTGGTTAGTCCTAAACCAGCTGTACACCCAAATCACGACACAGAGACTGGAATTTATTTAATTAACCTAGAACACAATGCTGGGCAATAGTTAGTCCATCCTAAACCTCCAAGCCCACATAATTTACTACCATTCAGATTTCACCCATTATACTTGCTTTTAGTCATATCTTAGATCCAGTCCATCTCTCTACGTGGTTCCAAGACCTCTCCTCTGGATTCTCTCCTCCAACTCTCTTCCCACTTGTTTACTTCTATTCCTCTCTGGCCAGGATGTCCTACCCTATTCTCACCACTGCATAGCATTGGGGCTGGTTGTTTAATAGACAATATAGAGAACAAATGGTGGCATGTTTACATAAACTTGAGACAGGTGATGCTTAGAATAAGCATCACAATGCAATGTCCAGATTGAAAAAAGATAGTGGGGTAGAGAAATCAGCATTTGAATGAATAAGGATAAATTGTATACATTCCACAGGAACATTATACCAACCATACCCCCTTTAAGTCCAATAAAAGGCTGGTTTTCATTCAATACAATAACAATTTTAAAATTATGAAAACTATTGGTAAAATTTACATGTGTAAATTTAAATGTCCAGTCCATGTGCATTTGGAAACTTAGGAGAAAGTATTTGATTATCTATTCTATCTTGACAAGCTTAGAGTTCTATACCTAAGTTAACTTTTATCCTTATTGGTATTACCTATATGAAAGCATTTTCTTATATTATAAACAACTTAAGTTTAATGGTGGAACTATAACGATTTGGTCTTAAACCCCACCAGAGACTTGAGAAGGAATAACTTTAGTTACTGTAGTAAATAGAAAGTGCATGTTAGCAGCTTCCAAAAAAAAAAAAAAAAATTGACAGATTCAGTTTGCTGTTTGAACAGTCACCCATAACTCTCTATAATGCTGGAGCATCATCTTCAGCCTTCTGGCTCAGAATATCTGACAGACATAAAAGTGAAGCAGGAACTATTTAGGACTTGCTTACCCTGTCTTGTCCAAGTTTGGCAGTCGACTTGTCCTGCATTTAAGCTTGGCCATTTTTTGGCAGAATTCTGTCTGTCGTGAAAAAGCCATCTCCATTTGGAGATTCTGCAATGTTCTTCATCTTCTTTGAGGTAGGCAGGGTGCTGCCAGGAGATGACCTGTCTCATTGTCAAAGAATCTTAAAATAATAAAGACATTTTTAAATGCCATATTCTGTAGGTCTCTGAAATTTTTGAAGACTGCCTATCTTTATGTAATTGACCTATCTACAAAATCATATCTATCTGTTAAACCTGGGATGTATAATCTTGAGATAAATTAGACTAGTGTCTGACATAATTATGAATTGATTAACTAGAAATTAGCTTGTATTACCTAATATCCTAAACAGTTTTAATAGCAGTTTAAAAGAATTGGAAGTAACCTTGAATTTTTATCAATATACTAAAGCTTATACCAGTGTATCAAAAATAGATTCATTTTTTGCTTCAACATACAAAATCCTATACCAGAGTTAAAATTAGCCTTATTTAAAACCATAAGTTGAGTAGATTAAAAAATCTACCTTTTGTCTGATTATTCCTATAAGATATCCCTGTATTCCCCTTTCTTTCTTTTCAATACCTTTTCTCCTTATCTAAGAAAGAGAAAAGAAAAAGGAAAAGAGAGAAATCACTTAATTTAACATTGTTTTCTCTCTGAATAGACCATTAATAATTTATAACTATCTCCCAATGACAATAAACATTCATAGCCATAGAAAGCAACCAAAAACCTACCCAACCCCCCCACTCAAGGAAATCTGGATGTCGTTCTCATGGATTTCTTCTAGCTGACATTTTGGACACGAGGAAATCCTATTAGGGGGCCCAAAGAAAATTGAGAAAAAATGGTTAATTAAGTAAGCATTAACATTTGCAGTTCAGTCTTTGAATGCTGAGAAATTTCAGGCTTAATAGAAGTCCTGTTTGTAACAGTCTAAAATGCTGAACCAATTGAGATTAGTAGCTTTCTTCAAAGCTGATTTGGGAGCAAGCTTTGATGAGATACAGCAACTGAAGCAGTTGAGGCAGGAACAAGCAGAACGCTGGAACATGCAAGATGCTGGAACAGATACGTCAACGTCTCAGCATGCTGGAAAGAGGATTTCTGTCAGTTTTGATTCAGCATCTCCAGTGTCTAGTCCTTTTGTTCTGCAAACATATAATTTGTCACAAGCATTACACAATTCTAAAATTATAAATGTATGAGATGTTCAGGATGAAATTAAACTGCAAACCAATTTTATTTAGGTCAATTAAAAGAATGTCATAATAAAAATTGAGGATACTATAGCCAAGGATTGTGGTATGGTATGGTATGGTATGGTATGGTATGGTATGGTATGGTATGGTAGCCAAGGCCATCTATTGTTGAAGTTCTGGCTGGAGACATTTTTTTTATGTCTCAGTCAGTTTCAGAGTTGTTCCCATGTAAAGGGATCAGCAATATAAGTTACCATTATTATTTAACGTACAATCATTATCACGTTGAAATCAAAACAAGGTTGTACAGATCAAAATATCTTTTGGGGGCTCTTGGGCGTCTGCTGTATTAGGCCAATCTGCTATCCATCTCTCAAGAGAAGGCTTCCCATTAAAGAGACAAGCTGGTTGCCTTGAGTAATAGAAAAGGCATGTTTTAAGTAAGCTTTATATAAAATCCTTTTTAATTTAGAATTTAAGCATACCCTAGGTATCTTGTACCTGTTTAGAGGTTTAAGCCTAGGTTTTTTTATATGTTGTAGCTATTTTTGTCCTATCCATTTTTTATATAGAATGGGCATTTATGCCTTTATAGCCAAACTTTATATAAACTTCCTTTTGCCTTTAGCATTTAAGCATACCCTACGTATCACATACCTGGATTTTTACATTTGTTGTGGCTATTCTTTGGCTTGTCCCTTTTTTATACAGAATGAGTTATGCCTTTATAGCAAACTTTTATATAAACTCCCTTTTACCTTTAGCATTTAAGCATATCCTAGGCATCTTGGACCTGGGTTTTTACATTTGTTTTGGCTATCTCTGAATTACCTCCTTTTTGATATGGGATGGACAGTTCTGCCTTTTCAACATATGAATTATAATTTTTGAGTTTTTAAGACTTAACTAGGGTGGCATGTACTTTGCCACCTGTAAGCCTCCTGTGCCTTTTTTGCATCAGGCATGACCAACATTTGTCTCCCGTGAAAATGTCTCATGTTCAAAAGGATAAGCCAGCTTCCAGAGCAGTGTGACACCTTAATTTAGTCAGCATTTAAAAGTTTTTTGACATGGGAGGCATGTAGTTTGTATGTTTGTCTCCCAGACTAATTTTGAGTCCTTACATTGAACAACATAAGCAAAAATGCCCTTTGGTGCCAGTTCTTCTGTGGAAGTCCCACTTTCTGAGATTGGCTGGCCTTTTTAGAGCAGTGTGACATCATCTCTCTTCACATAAACCTAAAACTGATGTGAATCCAATCTTTAGATCAGTAAGGACATACATCTATTATTAAGAAAAAAAGAATTTACATGGTAACCTTAAGGAAAAATTTGTCATTTTGAATCTTAGACTATCTCTGCAAGTAGCTAAAGAGAAGGAGTTGCTACCCTGGCTTTTATTATGTAAATTAGGCTGATCCTGAACTCAGAGATCTGCCTGTTTCTTTTTACTTTGTGTTGGGATTAAAGGCATGTGTCTTCACCAACTTGTTCAATTTTTTTTTTTTTTTCAAATCTGTCTCATTGTAACTCAAAGCCTTTAAATGAAAATCAAGCAAAGAGACAAGAAAAGATTAAGTTTTGGGGCAGTAGTGCCAATTTAGCTTGTAACAAGCAAAGCTCAGTTGGTTATTTTTTTGGAATTGAGCTGTTATTACAGTGAATTAACCAACCCTTATGACCCTTATCAGAAAGAGCAAACAAGTATCTTGCAGCTAGAGAGCTTTGAATTTTAGCCATTATTAAACTAAGTTTATTAGGAGGAGTGCCCTTTCTATTGTCAGTAATTTAGTATTCCAATCCTTGGCTTTTCCCCCATTTTCTCCTTGAACTTTCTTGGAGAAGGCCAGGAGAAGAGCTATCATCACTAAGCATAGTACAACTAGATCCATCACTATGACAACCAAAACAAAGCCAACAGGGATTAAAACACCCTCCGCCATGGCCTTTTTAATTTTAGATGCAGCTCTGTCTATATGTCTGTCTGCCTCCAGTTCCTTTCTTTCCAGCCATGGCTGCTTTGTTGCTCTAGCTGAGCTGAGCCAGCTGCAGTATAAGGAAGCCATGCTTGTGTACCCCTGTTAGACTGTGGAGGCAGCCAGTTTTGTTATGTTAAGTCTCAGTTCTGTCCACACTAGGCTGTCTTTTGCTCCAGGGCCTGTTTAAAAGTCTCTTTTAAAGAGACAGTAATTGACCTGGGAGTTTTTAAGTTTTCAGTTTGGGTTGTATTACTGGGGGCTTATTCACCCCACCAAATTATCTTAAAGTATGACTTAAAGGGTGTAGATACTTAGATTAGTTGGGCGCCATTTGTTGTGGGTGATTGATATTTACTATTGATATATCTTTTAATTAACCAGAGGTTATTGCTAAACCAGCTGTGTATACCCAAATCACCACACAGAGACTAGGATTTATTTAATTAACCTAGAGCACAATACTGAGCAATGATTACTCCATCCTAAACCTCCTAACCTGTACAGTTTCTTACCATTCAGATTTTACCCATTATACTTACTTTTAGTCATTTTTTAGGTCTGGTTCTTCTTTTCTCCTGCTTCCAAGTCCTCTCCTGCCTGTCTCTGTTCTCCAACTCCCACTCTCTTCCTTCTTCTCCTCTCTGAACCAGGGTGCTGCACTCTATTCTCTCCATTGCTCAGCATTGGCACCAGGAAAACTCTTTGGAAAATATCTGACTGCCATTTGTGAGGATGGCAATCTGCCCACAGCAGTTGTGGTAGCTTGCACATGGTTCTTCTCTGTCTGTTCTAAGGATAAAATCTGCTTCTTAAACATTCCTACCTTTTCAATTCTGTCATCAAGTTGAGAAACTATAGGGCATCAAAGCATTAGCTTCAGAATAGGAAGTTAAAATAGGGCTATTCAGCAGGAACAAGGTATTTAGAAAAGTTAGATTTAATCACTTCATACTACAGCAGAAGATCTTATAGAAATAAATGTTGCCTAGGTTTCAGGGTTAACTTTAAGGTGGTATGAATACAACAAAAGATAGCAGAACAAGACAGGTCAAGGTTCCCTTCATCCATGCCAGCTTTTGTATTGCACCTGTGATCACTGCTGGTCTGGTTCAAAAGTGCCCTGTGCTGTAGATGGAGTGACAAGCACTTTCTTTTCTTCCTCTCAGGACATGCTGTTCCTCATCAACCAAAAAAATGTCTAAGCACTGAGGACATTTTTATCATTTCACCTAACATGACATCATGCCAAATTTTAAAGGGAAAAACTAGATTGTAGAGACTACATAAACTTGAACAATGAATGTGTTCTTGTGTAGCATCTGTTCTAAAGGTAGAGAGAGTCCTTGCATCAGGATTCCTCTGAATTGTGTACATGGTAAACATCTGTTAAGCTATAAGGTTCCTCTGATGTTCACAACATAAGGAATATGGATTCCAGCATAAACCAGCCATAATGAACTGTAATGTACTAAGTGTCTTTCATCCTCCTCATGGGACACATGAGGACACATGGGACACACATTACTTCAAAATAATAATAATGCCTGCAGGGTCATTTCACACATGCATGTGAGTGTCACTGGTTTGCATCCCTAGCACATGTATTTTGTTATCAGAGTTCTTCATTCTCTCTCTTTCTAGTTCAGTCTAAGACAGGTTTTTTTCCTCAGTATAAAGTGTGTGTCTCCTTCATATATACCTTCTCACATATATCTTACACATCCCAGTAAGACCTCATGATCTTCCTCTCTTTCTCTCTTTTTCTCTCTGTCTCTGTCTCTCTATCTTACACACACACACACACACACACACACACACACACACACACAATATTGGTATCCACATGCAGGTTCTCATGACTGTGAAGCAGGAATTCTTAATCATTGAGATATCTCTTCAGCTCCATAAAATGATTTATTTCATTTTATTTTATATTATTAAAATAAAATTCCATTACATCATTTTATGCCTTCCTTTTCCTTGCAACCTCCCACTTCCTCTCAAATACCTGGCCAATTTTCTTTAATTGTTTTTATACAGATACATATAAATCCATAAATATGTTCAAACATCCTGATGAGTCCACTTCTGTTTGGTAGTATATGTGTTATTTCTGAGCTAACCATTTGAAATTGGATTACCGATTAGGGGTTTATCTTTGGGAAAGACTAATTTTCTCATACTAAGGAGTATGTGCACATAGTTCTTTGTCTAGAGTTTGGCTTCATGAAATTTCCATGTTCCAAGTTAGTGATGATGGTTTTGGTCAGGTATTGTTGAAGGAACCATATTGTTGGACAATCATGACTGAAGCCTGCCCTTTGATTCTAGGAGACCCAGGTTTAATGCAGATTTCTGTACCTTCTGCTTTATAATCTCTCTGACTCTTTTAAATAATCTTCTCTGAGCCCACATGTCTAGGAGTTACCTTGTATATGTGTCTATGGCTGGGAACCATGTGAACATTTGTTCTCTGTATTTTGAACAGCTGTGGTTTTCTGTAATAATCTCTATTCATTGCAAAGAGAACCTCCTTTGATGAATGGGTAAGGGCTACATTATCAGAGAATACCATCAGGATATGACCTTCTCCTCTAAGAGGCATGACTTTAGCTGCAAGGTTTCCAGGACCAGGCATGGTTTTTCTGCTACTGAGAAATCATACAATACCAGCTTGTCATTACTGTGGTTCATAGGTGCAGTTGTGAAGGATTATTGTCTCTTGCCTGCAGCCCCTTCTGTAGCTTGCATAGCACCTTTGAATACTGTTAAGGCTAGTCCCCAGGGAGAAGATTTACATGTCAGATCCGCTTAGATCTTCCAGTTCCTAAGTCTGAAGTGCATGATGTCTTCAGCAAAGGAGACTTATCTTCAACTTCTGTGAAGTAACCAAGGGTAGCAACAATAGCATATATTCTTTGGAGACTCTCTTAGACTCCTTTGAACAACATCAAGTGTGATTTTTCATGCCTGGTTCTGGGATGGTTATTAGTCTTTTCTACTGTATGGAGCATTGTTAGCCCAAATTTTAATTTTTATGTATACTGAAAAAAATTATGTGATTTATATGCAATTTTGCTAAAAAAGACCATAATATGATACTTTATAGATTTTTTTTAAAACAACCTGTGTGCCTTTTGCCTCCTCACTTTCTTTCCTTCTCTATTTATGTCTATCCTTCCTTCTGCCTAAATTTAGAATGTATAGATGTTTAAATGATAAAAAAGTATTTTCTTGCAATTAGTCTATATTCAAAACATAGAGGGCTTACCTAGAACTCTATTCACTTATTGACCATAACTGTACCCATCTTCAAGCACTGACTTTATCTTTTGTATGAAATGACTACTCCATCTCTGTTTCCTTCACTGTTATGATTTTTGTACTCTTTAGTTTATTACGTCACAAAAGAAACACTTCCTGAAGGTAATAATTTTGGATAGGTCTGCTCTCTAATCTTATTGCCAAAGACTTATTTTAACTTTGTGTTCTAAAAATTAAATTGATTTATGAAAAATGAGTTATGGAATAACAAAGATAAATTCAAAATTATATAATTATCTCAAGTATACAACAAGGACATTTGCTCACCATGTTTGTAGCAGCTTTATATGTATAGCCAGAAGCTGGAAGCAACCCAGACGCCCCTCAGTTGAGGAATGGATACAGAAATCGTGGTACATTTACACAATGGAATATTACTCAGCAATTAAAAACAAGGAAATCATGAAATTTGCAGGTAAATGGTGGAAACTGGAAAGGATCATCCTGAGTGAGCTATCCCAGAAGCACAAAGTGGGTATATACTCATTCATAAGTGAATATTAGATATATAATATAGGATAAACATACTAAAATATGTACACCTAAGAAACTAATCAAGGAGGACGACTCTGGCTAAGATGCTCAATCCCCATTTAGAAAGGCAAAGAGGATGGACATCAGAAGAGGGATAAAGCAGGGAACAGGACAGAAGCCTACCACAGACAGCCTCTGAAAGGTTCTACTCTGCAGGGTATCAGAGCAGATGCTGAGACTCATAGCCAAACTTTGGGTGGAGTTCAGGGAATCCTATGAAAGAAGGGGGAGATAGTAAGACTTGGAGAGTACAGGAGCTCCAAAAGGAGAGCAACAGAACCAAAAAAAATCTAGGCACAGGGTCTTTTCTGAGACTGATACTCCAACCAAGGACCATTCATGGAGATAATCTAGAACCCCTGCACAAATGTAGCCCATGGCAATTCAGTGTCCAAGTGAAACATAGTAATGGAAACAGGGACTGTCTCTGACATGAACTGATTGTCCTGCTCTTTGATCACCTCCCCCTGAGGGGGAACAGCCTTACTAGGCCACAGAGGAAGACAATGCAGCCCTCCTAATGGGACCTGATAGACTAGGGTCAGAAGGAAGGGGAGGAGGACTTCCCCAATCAGTGCACTTGAGGTAGGCCATGGGTAGAAAAGGAGGAGGAAAGGTGGCAGGAGGAGGGGAAGAGGGTGGGAGCTACAAGGGGAAAAAAAGTGAATACATTATAAATAATAAAAATTGAAAAAATAAATTTAAATAAAAAGACATGTAGTGAGTCACAGTGTTCCGTGCTTATAATCGCAGCATTTATACAGAAATTAAATTTGTCTTTTTAAAAAATATTTGAAGTACATTCCTACTTTCCTTTTATTCTCATAAAACCATTAATATGATACAATTACTCAATTTCCATTCTTCATTTTTACAAATTAATGAGTAAAATTTATTGTTTTGAAATAAATTTTTTGTGTTCAGTCTTTCAGAGCAACTACCACATGTGAATGCCCTTCTCCTTAGGCAAATTTTCAGGATATTATACAAAATTGAGAGAAATTTGGAAGCAAATATTAAAATTGCTGATACTTAGCTGCTTGCCTAGCCCCAGTTATATTCTGGCTGGTTTAGAATTAGGACAGGATGTTGCCAAAAAGGTAATGAGATATATATTTTATGATTAGGGTAAACAAGTCTTTACAAAGAGAAAGGGATAGAGGATTATCCTGATAGTCTGCTTTGTTTCTAAATAAATATACATTTGATTTATGTTCTTCTGAGGAAGAAGAATCATTGGTGCATTTTAAGTAATTAGAATGTAAATGGGTATTTGAGTTCAATGATTCAGTCCTTGGTCAATTGTGATTTAAAATATTCTATCCTTAAGCTAACCCACTGAGAGCAATTGTTGTGAAAAGACGAGAAAACATGGGTGAAGGGTTCAGTAATCAAGACTGGTTCATCACTAAGGAATTTGTGAACTTCTACTTGATGCCAAGGTGATTTCCTCAACTAAACAAAGCCAATATGGGTTGCTTTTAACAGATATAGTTGTTTTGAGGACTGGTTAATGTGATTAAATATATCCTTGGCCTCTTGTTGGTAATTATGGTTGGTTTAAAGAAATTATGACGTACACACTTTATGGTATGCATTTTTTATATGTTATAATAAAATACCAGGCTTACAGAGTATAGCTATCAAATGGTTATATTCATTCTCAGTATTTGCATTTCTGAGTTATTATTAAATGACCAGTTGCTCTTGGACCAGTAAAGAGTACACTATAGGAAAACATTACTCAGAAAATATTTCCTGAAAGGACAGAAGGAAAAGATAAGATCCCAAAGAACTGGCATTTCAGATCCATAATAAGCCAGCTCTTGCCCAATAAGCCTTATTTCAAACACCTCTCACTATAACAAACCCGAAGATGAAGATGTTAATATTGCATCTGCCCTCAAGCAATCAGAGACTCATGACTGCTGCTGTTCAGTTGACTTTGCCAGTCTGTTCCTTTTCAGTCACCTAAGGGGAACATTCAGTAGGATGGTACCCACATTCAGAGGTGCCCACGTTCCCTGCTTGGTTGTGCCTTTCTATGAACATCCTTCCCCAAAAGACTTAGTTTGAGTAAGACAAGTGGAACTAAAGTTATGCAGGTTGACAGAATATACCAGCCATTACAATGGGGAAAAATCTAGAAATGATCCTCTTTTATAGAAATGCACTGATCTTAAAAACAACTTTTAAATTTCCAACATAAATATCCCCACTTTATCTTGTAACAGCTGAATCTTTTTCAGAATTTTGTACTACACGTTTTAGCCTCTAAGACTCTTATATCAAATTTAATTTACAACCATGAAAAATAAGAGACCCTCTGTTTTTGTCACATAATTCTCATACATGGATCTGATAAATTTTCTGATTAAGATGCACTAAAAATATTCTGAGAGGACAGGATTTTAGTTTTTTATGAGACCTCACTGTATTGCCCAAAAGGAAAGAAGGCTTCAGGTTCCATGAAGAATTTATCTGACATTGAATGACATAAAGGAAAGAGAAAAACAGGATGACAGCTGTCCCAGTTGTATGATATGCCACTCAGAAAATGATGGATTGCCCCTAATTGCAACTGCTCTTCTTCTCAAAGATGAGGTTAGAGGTAAGTGTAGATGTTCTATTATCGTAACATTTTTTTTTTTCACCATTGAACTTGTTTAATGCATCTATACAGAGGGTGAAAATCCTTAAGTATATAGAAGGAATACTTGTGGGGAGCCATTGGTCTGCCATGCTGTTTTGTTGTTTTGATCTCAGCGGAAAGACATGGTTTCACCCTTTACTGGAGTCAGTGATAAGCTGCCAAGTCTATCTCCTTTTGTTTGAGACAGCAGGTGGGATGTTTTGTTAAGTTCAAACCTTTTGTTTATATATAAGGATCACACAAACAGGTGGTCTAGGTAATGAACTTTTAACTTCCCTGTGAATTTATTCAATGTACTAAGGTGCTTTTCCTCTGACATAAAAGCAAGTGTGACTAGTTTTACTACTAGAGCCCTCTTGGAAAGATCTCATGTATTGTGTGTTGGCTTATTGATTTTTATTTAAATCTTCACTCCTGATTCAAGAGCCATTTGACTCTGCTGGCGGGCTCAGGCAAATAATTATAAAGTTGTGGCCAATACTTTAAGTAGTTCATTATATAGTTCATAACACTTTCTGGTTAAAAACTACATCTACACCTGAAGATCTCTAGTAGGGCTGGTCTCTGCATTCCTGATGCAGATAAAGTGGAGGAATTAAAGATTTCATCTGTTCCTCCTGAGTCCTACAGGTAAGGGTAAGCACTAAATAGTAATCAGATGAATGGAAGGATGACATCATTTCCTGATTTCACAAGATTGTAAATAGCATCCCAGCAGGATTGTGGCCCACCCTTATATTAGTGTATGGGTAACCTACTTTGAAAACACTTTCATTAAAAATTTAAATATAAGCATACATACATGCATACATATGTAAACATGCACCTACACACTTTTACACATATATACAAAGCATTCATGCATATTTTATACACACATGTTCGTATGTGTATGCTTGACAGATATATTCCTAATTTAGCCCATGTTAGAATCCCAGAATATTTCCTGCTGAAATTCTCCCCTTTGCTTGCACTGGTCCCCAAGAAAATGTAAGATATCTTGAATACTGAAATTACTGTTTTTGAAAAGATCATTAAAAAGAATGGATTGATTCAAAAATCCCTCAAACATTCTGCAACATAAAGAACTATGCCACTGTCATTGAAGTTTCTTCGGTATCCATGAAAAATATATCTGACATTGAAGACATGGAAGACACTGATGACAACAACTGTCACATTTAAATGATGTGCCCCTAAAAAATTGATGCAGGGCCCATAATTGCAACTCCTCCTCCTCTCAATGATGAGGTTAGAGGTAAGATATATGTTCTAGTGTCATAACTTTTTTTTTCACCATTGAACTTATTTAATGTTGCTAAACAAATGGTGAGAACCCTAAAGTTTAGACAGGGAATAATTATAAAGTTGTAGACAAAACTATAAGTAGTTCATTATATCTACACATCAACCCAGTACTACAGAAAATACTAGAAGGAAAACTCCAATGCAACAACATCAACTACACCCAAGAAAACACAAGATACAGACAACTTCACAACAAGGAATTAAAAGAAAGCAAGCATTGAAACACAATAACACAATACACTCCACAATAAAAGGAACTAACATTCACTGGTCGCTATTATCTATCAACATCAATGGACTCAAATCTCCAGTAAAAAGACACAGATTAACAGAATGGTTGCAGAAACAGGATCCAACATTCTGCTGCATCCAAGATAATACCTCTGCAACAAATATAAACACTACTTCAGAGTAAAGGGCTGTAAAAATGTTTTTCAAGCAAATGGACCCATAAAACAAAATAGGGTAGCTATTCTAATATCTAATAAAATAGACTTTCAGCCAATCAAACAAGATAAGCAGGAGCACTTCATTCTCATCAAAGGAAAAATCCACCAGGGGGACATAAAAATCCCGAATATCTATGCTACAAGAGCATCTGAATTTGTAAATGAAACATTATTAAAGCTGAAATCACACATAGATCCCAATACCTTAATAGTGGAACACTTCAACACTCCATTCTCACCAAGGGACAGATCATCTAGATAGACGCTAAATAGGGAAATAATGGCATTTACTGAGATCCTAAATCAAATGGACCTAATAGATGTCTACAGAACTTTTCACCCAAACTCAAAACTTTACAGCACTTCATGGATCCAAATCAAAAACTGACCATATGGCTGGGCACTAAGCAAGCCTCAACAAATACAAGAAGATAGAAATATCTTCTTGTATTCTATCTGACAATTATGGACTAAAGCTGGATCTTAACAACAGACATTTTAAAAAAGCCTACATACACATAGAAACTAAACAACTCTCTACTCAATAATTGCTGGATCAGGGAAGAAATGAAAAAAAGAAATTAAAGACTTCCTAGAAATTAATGAAAATGAAGGCACAACTTACCCAAACTTATGTGACACAATGAAAGCAATGCTAAGAGAAAAGTTCATAGCACTAAGTGCCTTCAGAAAGAAGTTTGAGACATCTCATACAAGCAACTTATTGAGACACCTGAAAGCCCTAGGGAAAAAAAATTATGAAACAGACACCTCCAAGAAGAGTAGATAAATGGAAATAAACTCAGAGCTAAAATCAATGAATTAGGAACAAATAAAACAATTCTAAGAATTAATGAGGCCAAGAGCTGGTTCTTTGCGAAAAACAACAAAATAAACAAACCCTTATCCATACAAACTAAAAGGCAGAAAGAAACTATCCAAATATGCAAAATCAGAAATGAAAAGGGCCACATAACAACAGACACCTATTGTGCACACCAGGCAAGTGCTCCACCAACTCAACCACATTCACAGCCTTCATGTGTGGTCATTTCAGTGTCTGGTTAAAAGGGGCTCTGGAAACAAGGATGCCTGAGTTTGAATCATGGCTTTGACACACACATAACAAGATGCTGGGCAAGTCATAACTCATTCCACCTGTAAAGTACATCTCCAAGAGTGGAGGATTAAATGAGATAGCACATAAAAGCATGGAGGACCAAAACCAGCCCCCAACTGATCCCAGTGACTCAGTTCTCTGGTCTTCTGGTTTATAAGCCTAGCCTTTAATGGCAGAGCAATTTTGCTAGCCCAGCAAATTAGTTGTCTGTGATTCATCTGGTTTCTAATTGCTCTCATTACCCAACCCAGCAGTACTAGCTGCTCCAACAAGGTCACCCTACCAATGTTCAGACAGGCTTCATTCGAAATTCCATCCTACACTTCCTGTGGAAAAACTCTCTTGACTTAGGAGTTAGGAGTTAGGAATGACTATTATTATTATTATTATTAAGTTTTTAATTTAATTTATTTTATATATTTATTTATTACAATTTATTCACTTTGTATCCACATTGCAGTCCCAGGTAAGGCTCTTATTTATTCTCATATTATTTGAACAGCTACTCTGGGTCAGGAATTACTGTTAGCAACTTGAACTCACAGGGACCTAACAAAACCAAGTAGATTAAAAAAGTTCTTACTGCAGCCTGGTGAAACTGAGGCACAGAAGAACGTAATCTTCCCCAGGTCACCTGACAACGTGACCAGGAGTCAGATGGGCACTCAGGGGGTCCTACATCAAGGACTCTCCGCTCTTGAGCAGGAGTGCAGAGAAGGCATTTTAGGGGTCGTGGTAGATGCTCACAGCGGTGTACAAATGGCACAGTGGCACTGTGGGAGTGTCAGGAGCCGAGCTGTTCTTTCTGTCACTGGGGATGGAGAGCAACTCAAAAGTGCTCAGGTCGGCTTGACCTCCATGTGTGGTGGGGTTGTGGGTGCGGGTGTAGA
This sequence comes from Psammomys obesus, assembly GCF_907164565.1. Classification (NCBI taxonomy): domain Eukaryota; kingdom Metazoa; phylum Chordata; class Mammalia; order Rodentia; family Muridae; genus Psammomys; species Psammomys obesus. Next base: position 212,558 of record NW_026590435.1, read on the forward strand.
TAGGATGGGTACACCGGGACGCAGGCTCAAGGCGAAGAACAAAGATCCGGGCCCCTCTGCCCGCGACCAGTGAAGCAGCCCCTGAAGCCCACTGCCCCTGCAGAAAACATGAGGAATGGAGACAACCGGAGCAAAAACCCTGCCTTGCGGCCCCTTACCAGGGTCGGGAGGTCGGGAGGCCTGAGCAGGCGATTCGCAGACTCTGGTCAGCTGATGTCAACAGGCTCCTGCGGGTGAGGAGTGACAGTGGAGGTCGAGAGGGATTGGCGATGTATCGCAGAAGTGCCCAGGACGCCTGCGCAGCTGCAGGGGCTGGTGGGCACAGGTGCAGCATGCATTGGGGGCAGTGAAATAAGTGGCTCTAGAGAGGCTGCAAGAAGTCAGCGCTGGAGCCTGCTTAGGGAACTGGGTGGGAGTCCTACTCCTTTTGTTAAGGAGTAAAAGTATACACATACACACACATATACATACATATATACACATATACATGTTTATACATACATGCATATATACACATATACATGTATACACACATATATACTTACATACATACATACATGCATATATATACACATGCATATATACATACCTACAACATATATACATATACACATACATACACATATACATACATATTTACACATATATACATATGTATACACACACACACACACACACACACACACACATATATATATATATATATACACCCATATAAATATCTGGGGACACTCAGCACGCTACCTGCAGCACTTAAGCCTAGAAACTCGGAAGGTAAGGCCAGGGAGGTGGCCCAGTGCTTAAGACATGTACCTGAGGTTAGCTCCCAGCACCCATGTCAGGCAGCTGAGGAAAGCCTGTAGTTCCAGCTATAGCTGGGATACAAAGTGAATAAAGTGTAATGGATATAAAAATAAAAATTATAAATAAATAAAAATATGTGCTTCTGGGTCCAACTCTTGCTCTCTCCCCAAGCAGGCTATGTAGGTTTTAGATACAGGACACCTGAGCCAATTCCCTGGGGCACAATGGGTTACCACCCATAAACAATGACATTATAGTCTACAAGAGGAAATTGAGACATGTTTCTGATCTACCAGTGCCTATCAAAGCAGACACAAAAGACAATGGATCCATATCCTCAGGCTAAAGCAAAACTGTGTTGCTTCCACTCAAAAGCTTGGAGCCTTTTGGTACTTTCTATAGAGTTGATAGCTATGACAGGGACTCTTTCTACTCTGCTGTTTTCATCTGTATAAAGTCCCCTCAGGATTGGGAGGAAGTGGTGCAGTTTCCTTTGTGCCAAATGACCTTCTAGTCTCTTCATGCTCTCTTGCTTCCAAATGAATGTAGCAAACTTCTGTCCCATGTCCAGGTCTCTAGATGGGACATCAGGATGGCTAGCAAGTAGATCCTATGTCCCTGGTCCTTCCAGAAGACCCCTGCATGACTACATGTCCTACAACAGACCATCTTTTCTCTTCATTCTCTCAGCCCTGATTTACACCAGTTTTCTGCAAGATCGCTAAGTCCCTCAGATATGGCTACTATCCACTGAGGACTGGGATCAGCAGGGCCAGTGATGCTACCAACTTTGATAGACGTGTGTATGTGTTCTGTTCTGTTAATCACCATTATTTCCTTTTTTTACTGCTCCCAGAAAACACACAGCACCACACCCTAATCTAACTGGCTCCCTAGCATCACACAGTACTAGTATAAGGGCTTATCCTCCCATTTTCCAGATGGAGAAGTTGCGGTTCTGAGTCAAGATGAGTTTTCCTTTCAAATCTGTACAGAATGTGTTTGAAAATACTCTACAAGAAGTAAAAATAAATAAAAAATAAATAGATAAATAAATAAATACACAAACAAACAAATAAATAAATAGCCAACCTATCAAGGTCTTTCCATGCATACTAAATGTTTGGTTGGGGGCTGGCTTGTTCTGGATTCTCCTCAGATCCTGTGTTCCTACAAACTAGTTATGTTATTGTCTCTTTCCTCTCTCTGTTGCCTCAGCTCTGTGCCATGCCCAAGCCACCTGGGTTCTCTTCCAAACCACCACTGTCAACTGCAGGAACCCAGAGATAACCCACAGGTGGGACCCCAGGATGGGTGCTGTGGGGCAGAATGGGTGGGAAGAACCAACACAATCCAACCATTAAAGATCCAGGGATATGGGGAGTTTGGCTCAAGGGCAGACTGGCTGGGATGCTGCATGCAGGGGTGGGGTGGGGATGAGGGTAGAGGTGTGGTTGGTATCAAGAAGAGAACTCTTTCCTTCCACATTCCTCCCTGTTATTTAGCATATTTTCTCTGTTTATGAGAATACTCACTAAACAAAGAGGTGTTTGCCTTTGGCAGGTCTAAGCAGATTCCAAACTCTAGGAGAAAGCCATTTTGTGCTGATCAAGTATATTGGTGTTGGGGAGAAAACTCACAGTGCTGTCAGAAACTGCCCTTGATGATCACTCTGATGGCAGCACAGGCTCTGTCATCTATCTGATGCCAGCAGTTCCCAGCAGCTCAGGGATGTCTGTCCTACCAGCCTGGTCAGACTTTAGAATTGGGGCCAGGAGCAGCTGCAGTTTCTCACTCCCTATGGTGTGTGTCATCCTGCAATTGATTTGTGAATGGACAGTGATCCTTTTGGGACAGTGGTGTAGAATAGAATGTCCTTCCTATTAAAAAGGGCAATGCAGGGAAGACAAAAACAGGGAAGGGTTTTGCACCTGGTAGATTCTAGGCCCTGACACCCTCCAGAGTGCCAATGTACCAATCTCAAAGAGAATGGGTTGGAAGGGACAATTTGGCCACTGAAGAGGAAGCTGTCACCTCACAATCTTCTGTCTTTTGTCTGAGTGAGGTGGCCAGTTGAGTGTGCTGCATTGGTGGATTTCAAGGAGTTGCATTTGTGTGTGTGTGAGTGCATGTGTTAGAGAGAAAAACAGAGAGAGAGAGAGAGTACTCCATGGGCCTGGGTTGTGTTGAGCACCTAGGATGATGTATGTGTTAGGAGTATCTAAGTGATCCCAGTCTGTGTAACTCACAGTAAAATGAATGGGTATATCTGTGAGGGATGGGATTCAGCGTTATCTTTTGGGAAGTCCTGGGTGTTCATTTCTTCAGGAATCTGGGGTTTAGATGGGTCAAGTTCAGCAACAGTGCATGGTTCTCTCAGAAGATTGTGATTTTTTTTTAGTGGTGTCCTTGATCAAGGGGGTACCCAGGAGCAGGCTGAGCTGATTGATGTCTGTGGATTCAGTTGGGAATCTTTACATTTGAGAGGCGAGGCATGGGTTTCTGGGAGAAGGAAAGAGTACATGGCACTGATCTTGGTGTCCACAGAGAAGGTGAGAGTGCAGGAAGCATGGGCATGGGAGTCCATGCAGTGGGGGTTCCTGGGATTCCTCACTGGCTGGGATGTGCAGAAAGTGCAAGGGCTCCACAGTTTGAGACTCTCAGACTCAGGAGATGGCCATGGGGGGCCTGGGTCCAATTGACCTCAACTCACAGAATGTCCCATCTTATCCGGGAAGCCCCAATGTCGATGCTTGGATCCAGCTGTCTGTCCACTCACCAGTTTCTCAGTTTCAGATCCTCTGGCCCTCTAATACAGTGCACATTTGTCACCTCCACCTTGGATCTCTCCACCCCCAACACACACACACCACACACACTTTGATAAATTTCAATAGGAATTGAAGACTGCAAGTCTAGCTCCTGAGGCAGATGGAGATTTACAGTGAAAATGTATCTTCTAGATCATCATGTATGATCTAAAAGATACATTTACAAGATTCATCAATGCCACAATTCTCTCACATACCAAGGGCAGAGATCACAATACAGAAAACATCAAAGAAATGTCACCAGTCAGCACTGTGTTTGCAGTTCTTAGATGAACAGCTATGCTGAGCTAGTCCAAATAAGGCTGCTTTTGCTTCTATGCATGTTGGCTCAAGAAAGGGCAAGGAGGAGTTCATTTCTCCTACCCAAGACAGCCATCTTTCTCAGAGCTAGAAGATCAAGAATAGAAAATTCTATTTTTTGAAAAAAAAAAAAGAATTTATTTTTTATTTATGTGCATCGATGTTTTGCCTGCTTGTATTCTGTGTGAAGGTGTAGGACCCTGGAGTTATAAGCAGCTGTGAACTGCCTGTGGTTGCTGGGAATTGAACTAGTTCCTCTGGAAGAGTAGTCACTGCTCCTAACCACTGAGCCAGCACTCCATCCCTGAGAATGACACTTCTTAAATCTCTATTTATCTTTCATTTATATGGATATTTTGTGGTCATGTGTCTGTGTGCAAACAAAGGCCAAAGGGGGCACCAGATCCCTTGGGAATGCAGTTACAGGGTATGATTAGCTAGTAGGTGATTTCTGAAATGGAGCCTGTCTTCTGTGTCAACACCCAGTGCTGTTAACTCCTTTGCTCTTTTATTTAAAACTTATTTTTACAGATTTTAAAACATATTACATCATTTGTCCTTTTTTCCATGTCTTTCCAAATTCTCTCCTTCCAATGTCTTAAAAAACAATGTGTGAATAAGTATAGGCCTGTATATATAAACAAAACCAACTGAGTCCATTTCTATTGGCCATGTATATAAGATTTCTGTGCTGAACCCTTTTGATAGGATATATAATTAAGGAGCTCATCCCTGCCTGAGGCTAATTCCCCCACTTGCAAGAGAATTCTAGTCTTCACTGACCAACAGGAATCTGACCCTGAAGTGATCAAAGCTGTCTTGGACAGGAAACATTAGAAAGTGTAGGGTGATAAATTCCTTAGATAACATATGGTGCTGGTATGGCCCTGGTGCTGTTGAATTGTAGAGAGGACTATGGACATCGGTCTTAGCCAATCAGTCTCCCTTTGTTCTGTGGGCCTCCCATTATTGACCCCGGATATTTCCTTGGTTTACTTTGACATCTTGAAGTTCCTGCCTCCTCTTTCTAAGCACCATGATTATATGCCTGTTATCATGCCCTGCTTAGGTGGTTTCAAACTCACTTAGTGATTTATTAGAATCTTGAGATAAGTGAAATGAGCAGTTACACTTAACTATATTGAGAATCTACTTATGTAGTGAGATCGGTTCTCACAATCTGTAGAAAGTCTGATCTAGTACTTCGGTGAGGTGTTAAGAACTCAACGATAAAGGAAAACAGTATTTTTAATAAATGAAAGAGAAGAGTTTAAGCCAGAGGGCTGCATTTGATAAGAGCTTTTTCCCCCTTTACTGGAGTTAGGACCAGAGCCTGTGTTCTGGCTACATTTACACACAGCCACTCACCCTCAATAAGCCCATTGAAAGAACTGAATTATCTAGATAGACCATGCCCTACTATACTGCAGGAACTCTGGAGGCAAGGGAAGCAGATCTAGTATGTATATTATGTTCCAGGTCAGCCTGAGATTCATAGTGGTAATATTCTTTAAAATGAAAAAAGGGAATACAATGGTTAAAATCATATTAATGGAAATTAAAAACTTATTAACATATTTATTTAGTGTGACTAATTTTGACCAGTGATGAAGATAAAAGGTTATATCTTTCTTCTTACAGGTGAAATTTGCTAATTCAAGACATGTTAAAATATTCAAATGCACTTTATTAAAAGCAGCTCTCCAAGGGTTCATAAGTACCAAAAAATGGGGCAGGAAACCTGCAATGCAAAGGAAGACCTAAAAGTGAGGGAAGTGAAAGTGTTTGTGCAGAGGAGAGATGGAAAGTAGAAAGAGAAGATGGGGGAAGGACAGAAAGAAAGCAAGAGGGAGAGAAGAAAAGCCTATAGAGAAAACACAGTATCTGGGTTATATAGGGAAGAGCCTCTGGGAAAGGGGAAGCCCTTCTACTGGACTGAAGATCTCAGGGTAGAGATGGGGTATGCCAATCATGCCCTTTAGAAGGTAGGGACAAAGGGATGCTGGGAGAACCTGGAAGCCAGACCCCTTTGTTCAAAAAGGCACCTCAGAAGCTTGTCCCAAGTGTGAAGCCCAACATATGGTGACTAATTCATCCTTTAGGTCTTAATAGGTTTACATAGAAAGCAAAAGATACACACAACTAAGTAGTCTCATTAGGCTATTTAATGCAATTTATCCATTTGTAAATTCCTCCCCCATTCTGAACTCATTTCTTTCCTACAAGGTATTCAGATAATGAGAAAATGTTATTGAGCAGAAAATTTCTCATCTAGGGCAATCAGTCTTTTCCAACAATGAGATTCCAGAGGAAATTAGTATTTCATGGAGTCCACGGATTTACTAGATGTGAGATTTAGATATGTTTCCTCAGAATATCCTTATTCCTACCAGGCAGAGAGGTTACAGGGATGAAGAGTAGGGACTGAGAAGATGTAAAGTCTAATTTGAGACCACCAAGTTGGAGCTTCCTGGGTAATCTCATTGATAGCCACATGTATCTGCAAAGACAAGGAAAGAGTGGAAGAACTGGAGAGATGACCCACCACAGCTGAGTAGATACAGAGGCTACAGTAGGAATACACAGCTTGTCCTCAGGTACAGCCCAAGAATTAATTGTTCTCTGGGACTTTACTCCTTTCTTTAACATCCAAAGCTTCATCCCTAATAGTTCCTCCATGCTCCACAGGTCTTTGTAAATGCCTGATTTCTCCAGCCTTATAGTGACAGCTGTTTGACCCTCAGGTTCCCCTGACAACAACCTCCACAGCATCTGGAGTCTCCACCACTCTGGGCTTCTAACTTAATGTTTTGCAGGCATCAGGGAAGTAGAATACAATCTGTTTCAGAAAAGTTGGTCTTCATGCCTTCAAGTTCTTTTTCTCTTTATGGTAGGCAGAATCTCAAGCAGGGGTATACATGTGTCCTTCTGGGCTCTCATTGCTGCCTAATTACTATGTGTGAGTTAAACTCAGTCTTGTGGCTTTGGTCAAGTGGTCAGGTACTTTTTAAGCACTTGTATTGTCAGTCTCTGTCCTGATCATTTTTGGATTCTTCCATATTGTTGTGAAAATTTGGCTCAGAAATTTCTTTAAGCACCAAGCCTAAGTCACTATCTTATTCTATCAGTCTTCAATTTTTTCTGGATCGTTAGGGCTGAGTTAAAGATAAATTGAGGATCAACCTTTCACACCTTACTGCTATTCATGACATGTTTATGGGGCCAAATAGATGGTTCAGCCCCTAGGAGAACTGGATGCTCATTTTCATTTGCAAATAAGATGTATCATTCAAATCACCCTGATTTCCTCAATTATTACCTGCCAATATGTTTACAGTGTGAAAAGAAGACAGTATTTTATTGATATAATATCTCAACTAATCTTATTTGACATGCAAAGGCTTTACCACATTGATTACATTCATAGGATTTCTCTCCAGTATGAATTCTTTCATGCCTTCGGAGATCACTGCAATGTGCAAAGGCTTTACTACATTGACTACCTTCTTAGGATTTCTTTGGAGTGTGAATTTTTTCATGCCTCTGGAGATCACTGCAATGTGCAAAGTCTTCCTCACATTGATTACGTCCACAGGGTTTCTCTCCAGTATGAAATCTTTCATGCTTTTGGAGATCACTGCAGTGTGCAAAGGATTTATCACATTGATTACATTTGTATGGTTTCTCTTTATTGTGTGTTCTTCTATGCATTTGGAGATTTCCATGTCATGAAAAGGCTTTCCCACACTGAGTATGTTCATAGGCCTTCTCTCCAGTATGTGTTCTTCTATGTATGTGGAGTTTACTGTGTTGTGAAAAGCATTTACCACACTGATTACATTTGTACAGTTTCTCTCCAGTGTGATTTCTTTTATGCCTTAGAAAATCAGTGTGATGTGTGAGGGCTTTACCATACTGGTTAAATTCATAGGGTTTCTCACAAATATGTGTTCTTTCATTCCTGCAAAGATAATTGGTATATGGGTAAGCTTTATCATATACATTACAGTGATGTATATTTTTGTCTGTGTGAATTAAGTTTGCAATTTGGTCTAATTGTAAAATGAAGTTACATCTAAACCTTTTATCACTTTGTTTACATTCACACTTTCCCCCTTGATTGTGGGTGTTTCAAACCTTTGAAGATACCTCTGATGGTAAGAAACTTTATGTCATGGTTCACTTATAGCATCATTTTTCTATAAGTGGTTTTTCACATATTTAAAAACAATGAGAAGAACTCAGCTTTACCACAGTGATTACATTCATAAATTTTCCTATAATTGGAGTCACACTACATTTGTAAAGTGTACCAGGGTAAACAAAACAATTTCTACAGGGCTAGTAATTATAGGGATTTTCTGTAGTGTGATTTCTTTGGCTATATTCCCAGTGAGTTTGGAAAACTAAATATATTGGTCTATGTCCCAACCTGCGGGACTTCAACGAGTTCCTTAAGAGAGGGGTGGAAGGAATGAGGGGGGGGGGGCAAGAAACACAAGAAATGAAGGCTAAGTCTGTTTGTCGATCAAAGCCTCGTTTATTAGAAAATTTTACCCAACTTATATAGGGAGAAGGCAGGAAAAGGGGGAAGGCTAAATTACTGCTGCAGGAGATAGGAAGAGTGCTTTCGTGGGTTGAATATTGCACCTGAAAGATACCATAAGGATGTTTTCTTATGATATCTCACAGATGCTCTAAAACTAACAGACGGATGTCCTCACAACTCTATCACCCATGATTTAGGGTCCTAGGTAACTCTTTCACTAAATAGCTTTAGGTCTGCACTAAATGACCTTTGCTCACTATTTGGCTTTGGCTTCAGTAAATAGCCTTGGCTCCTGGCAAGTTTAATTTATTACTAGTCTCCTGCTTTGACTAGACTTTCTGAATGTGATACAAGTTAATAATTCATTTGTTATTAATACTGAATGAATACATGAATAAATATAAATTTATAATGTTGTCACTATCATGTTTTCTGTTGTACACATGTATAGGATAGTTTAGATTGCAATAGACTATGATGATGTACACGTGAGCCCACTCAGGAAAAGTGGGCTTTACTGGACCATTCCCAAAATATCTCTACAAAGATGCAATCATGGAGACCTACAAGATCATCACTGCTATTGGGAGATAGTGAATATTCTTTAACAGTTTAATTAATAATTTAGTTATGAATAATTATTAATAGATTAAATGTAAACTTGCACTCAAAGTAAGGACTACTACATATCTTTTCCTTGTTCTGGGAGAGAGAATATATTATCCTTTCCATATCCCTATGATCATATGGCTTGTATCAATTTTGACAAAGGATATACTTATTAAAAGACCAACAAATGAAACATTTCCATATTCACACAGTATTATGTCAGATATCCTGGCTCTAGAGAAGCCAGTGGTTATGTGAGCCTCCTGAGTTGGGTGTTGGTATCTGAATTCAGGTGAACCTACAAAGAATCCTTGGACATATGACATTCATGGACAGATCAAGTAAAACCAGATTGCCAATGTCTTTAAAAGACTGAATTTTGTTGATCATAGTAACTGTACCTTCTGCAAACTGTGTAGTTACATACATAAATCAAAGGTATGTAATAATGTAAAGGTATGTTAAAAAATAATACCAATTCAGTTTCATTATAATAAAATTGAAAATAAATGAGCATGTCTGGAAAACAATTGTTGTCTAATCTGAATCTATATCAAAATACTGAGATTTAGGTTCAAAAGAACAGAACATATGTCAGAAACAATAAAAGTCTGCTGAAAACCAGAGAGGTTATGATTTTTGAGGTTGAAATCTGACACAAATTCAAAAGAAATCCTTGTAGTCAGGATGAGTACCATAAGTGGATGATATAGACATGATCTGGATGAATCAAGATACAACACTTCCTGAAACCATTAGTTTATCATGAGAATCATAATAATCATTTAAAAATATCTTTACAGTGGAGCCTGGAATTGGAGAAACTTACATTGGGCAAGAATTAACCTTTTATCTCCTGGCACTAAGCAAAAATGGCTACAGCAATTTGTAGACAAACTACTGAAGTGTATACATTCTGTAGTAGTCAGGGGGGAAAAACCATTGTGATGTCAACATTCTACAGCTCATTCCATAACTGACAAAGTAACACATGCTTTTCATTTCCTTCAAACTGTTGACTTTAAAACATTGATTTTGAATAAATTTTGAATCACATGTGTTTGGAAGAAATAACATTTTCATGACCATATGTGTGTGTGTGTAATAGATATATGATATACTTGATGGATGTTAGATAGAAGGATAACTGTAATAATATGTGTGCAACAATAGGAGTAATACTTGTATAAAACATCATGATAGGCTAGGTCGAAACAGAAAGGGAGGAGGACCTTCCCTATCATGGACTAGGGGAGGGACATAGGGGGAGAAGAGGAAAGGAGGGTGGGATGGGGAGGAGACGAGGAAGGGGGGCCATGGCCATGATAAAATTTCAATAAATTGCAATAAATGATAATAAAAATACTAAAGAACAGTAATGTAAAAAAAAAAACAGTAAAATTTATATTCATCTCCAAAGATTATCAATTCCTAATTCTTTCAACCTGTTAAAGGTCCATGTGAAGAAAGGCAGCATGCAAAATCATTAAGACTGTTAACCTTAGAGTCTAACACATATAAAAATCACAGCATACTTTAAAGATGAATGTGCTTTACTGAGATATAGTCAGAAAGCTTCATGCACAGAGAAGTCAGAAAGTTTTGAAGAGTGAAAAGGATTGCACATACTTATTCATATACAGTCAATTTTGTATTTTAATCTTAGAGAAAAATAATTGTGACTGAAACATGGGAGCTACTCTGTAAATTTCACAATAAAATAATAAAATATGTAGTATACATTGGACATATAATAATCATGAACAAATCATTCAAAATTAGAATGCCTGTCTTTAAAATTATTGTATTTGGTGGATAGTAATAATTTTTGCCTTTTGCCAAGTGTGTAATTTTATTAATACATGTAATTATACAGTTCTAATTAAGATAACAAAACTCTACCAGACTGTAAAACTCTTAGTAAAGATATTCTGCTGAATTATTATTCTTTTAAAAATATGATACATTTGAGTATGGAAAAAACACATCAGAAGGAAATCTATACAGTGGCATGTGATAACTAAACCCAGTAGTTATTTTTCAAAGGACATAAATAGTTGTGAAGAAAGTAATCAGACTTTCCTAATATTTTAAACTAGTTAGGTCCCAGGAGGTGCATATATCAAAAAAATGCCAGTCCTGGACCTGCTCAACATGCAATATCAAAGGAATTCTGGTGATTAGAAACAAGCAAGAAACAAACATGCAAAAAACAGCATTCATCAAGAATCTGTGAAATAGTTCTTGTCCAGCAAGAATAGTTCGTGCTCCAACAAAAAGGTACATATGGCTCTCTATTGACCTGTGGCTCCTATCAGAATATGAACACCCATGGTGGCCTCCAGGTTCCATGAAGGGGAATGTACTTCTTATACATCTCAAAACACCCACCTAGATTCTCATGTCTTTTCAAAAAGCCTCATCTCTTTCTGCGCTGTCTTAATTTCTTAAATTTTCTAAAAATACCCTGTTTTTTCCCACTAATTAACTGATTTATTAATTTTACATCTTCATCACAGGCCCTTCCCTTCTCTCCTCACATTCCCACCATCATTCTCTCCTCCTCCATTCCCTCTTTCTCTTTGGAGAGGCTCCGTATGTGTACCAACCCACCCTGACAAATCACATCAGGCAGGACTAAGAACATTCTCTCTCACTAAGAAAAGGCAAGACAAGACAGCACAGATAGGGGAAAGGGAACTAAGGGCAAGCAACAGAATCAGAGACAGCTCTCAGTCCAATTGTTAGGGGACCCACATGTTGAGCAAGATGCACATCTGATACATATGTGTATGTGGACTGAGGTCCAGCCTGTACATTTATGAAAGCACAGTTTTTCTCTGTCTAAGCTATCTCTACTTTTCTCCTAATAGTCTCCATTTTCTTCGAGACAGTCTTGATCATATCAAGTCTGCTTCTTTTTCTCTTCTCTGAACTCTTTCAGGTGCCTTTGAACATTTTTCCCCTCTGCTCCCTAATAAAATTATTCCCTGTAATAATGGAGTGGTTGCTATTTTGCTAGTTTCTTTACTGTCTCTGCTTATACCATTTGAATATTTGAAGTATATATTTTATTAAGTGATTATTACTATGCCTAAATCATGTTACATCATTCAAGGAATATGAACTGAGAAACCATAGTTTTTACTTGGGAAGGATTAAAGATCCCTGTGAATCAAAGAGTCAAAGAGAGACATCAGCCAATGTTTGTCATCAAACACATCAAGCAATAATGTCAAGGTATTTTATAAAATATTGCCAATTCAGTTTCATGATGAAATTCAAATTAAATGAGTATGTCTGGAAAGCTGTTCCTATCTAGCTGAATCAATTTTAAATTTTGAGAAATATGTGTTTGAAACCAGAAAGCTGTTGGATTTTGGGCTGAAATCTGAGCAGTTTCAACAAAGATTTGTTGTCATAGTGGGTAAAACAACTAGATGAAACAGAAAATAATTTCTTATAACTTGGGCAGATAGTTTTGAAGATACACAGATATCATTCTCTTGTATAATAACTCAGAGCATACCTCTCTGACATAACTTTGTTTCTTTGGGGGAATGGTTTGACTATTGCTAACAGGAGTAGCTTTTTAAGAAGCAACTGTTAAGAATTAGTTCATATGTTCTAGAGAAATCAAGACAGAACACTTCCTAGAATCATTAGTCTATAATGAGAATCATAATAGTCATTTTAAAATACCTTTACAGTGGAGGCTGGAATAGAGAAACTTTCATTGGACACAAAATAATCCTTTTCTTTCCTGATGCTAATCAAAACTGGCTACAGCAGTTTGTAGACAAACTACTGAAGTGTAAACATTCTGTAGTAGTCAGGGTGAGAAACCACTGTGATGTCAGCATTCCAAGGCTCATGCCATAACTGAGAGTGTGACACACGCATTTCATTTCCTTCAAACTTTTGACTTTAAAACATTGTTTTTGAACAATTTTTAAATAAATTTTAAACCACATGTGTTTGGAAGAAATAACAGACTGTCACAACCATATGTGTGTGTAGGTAATAGATATAGGATATAGATGATAGATAGACAGATGACTGATGTTAGATAGAAGGCTAGATAACTGTAATAATACATGTGCAACAATAGGAGGAATACTTATATTCAGTTGAAGGAGATATAGTGGAAAGGACACCGTTAAACAGAGTCAAAACTGATGCAGACCTTCAGATGTATTTGCCCATCAAAGAGATTGCTGTATAAGCCAGACAGCCTGAGCTACCCCCCAAAACCCTCAGGAAAAGTGGGGACAGAAACAGATGCCTCCATGGTCCCACTGACACTTCAGGGAAACAAGCAGATGGAGACAGGAGAGCCTGCAGCAGTAAGACTATCCAGCCCAGGTCACGCAAAGGCACAGAGCAGAAGAGTCTGTTGCAAACACAGTGGAAGGTGAGGACTGACACCCGAGGCTGTCCTTCAACTTCTGGACATGCTGTGGCATGCATGCACATCCCAAGCATATACTCACAGTTCCCATGCATATGTGTGTGTGCACACACACACAGTCTCTGTTTCCCCCTCTTTGCTCACTAGAGAACAAGGTGCCTGGACTATTTCAAAAGGCAGCAGGGATATGGATGGTAGCAAATAGCTGTGAACCCAGCACTTGGAGGCAGAGGGAAGTCTCTGTACTAGATTTCAAAAGAGCCACGAAAATCAAATTTCAGAAAGACAACTGATTATAATTGGTATGTTTAAAAATACCTATAAAAGACATGCGCTGGGAATCAAATTTGATTTTGAACATGATTATTATATAACAGCATGAAATGATCTTCCTTTCCCAGTTATGAAAATGGAACTGCCCTGGGCAAGAACAAGTCTCTGCCATGTTAGAGTGACAGATGATGTGTTTGGAATGAAATGTCCCTTCTCACTTTGTATCCTTGGCGGCCTGGAACTCACTACATAGAACAGGGATCCACCTGGCCCTGCCTGCTAAATGCTGTGATTACTGTATTTTCATTTGAAATAGGATCTTACTATGTAGCCCAGGCTGGCTTCAATTAATAAAAGAGGTGAACAGCAGGATTACTTCCACAGCTGTTGTATCAGTCAGGTTCTATAAATGAACACATTGAGGCATGGCTTCCTATAGTCATTCAGCTATTTTAAGCCTCACTTTTATATCAAGTAAAATAAACCTTTATTCAACTGCTGGCAATTTTAATCCCTGAACTGCACGTGATATTTAAGCGATGTTTGAAAATCTTAACAAGGCTAAAGAGGAGAAAGCCCTCAGGAGGCAGAAGGATCTCTGAGTTCCAGCCTGACCAGGACTACACAGTAAGACCCTGCCTCAAACAAAACAAAACAAGCAAAAACCAGGCTTCAACTGCCCCTGCCCAGCACTGAGGGATGAAAAGGACTGAAGGAACAGGGTGACTCGCTGGGCTCCCACTCTCTTCAGTTTTCACTTTTCCTCTTCCCGTGGTGCTGGTGAGTCAACCTATTGTGCACACCAGGAAAGTGCTCCATCAACTCAACCACATCCCCAGCCTTCATGTGTGGTCATTTCAGTGTCTGGTTAAAACGGGGTCTGGAGACAAGGATGCCTGAGTTTGAATCTTGGCTTTGACACACACATAACAAGATACTGGGCCAGTCATTCCTCATTCCACATGTAAAATAGGTCTCCAAGAGACAGAAGGATTAAATGGCATAGCATATAAAAGCATGGCTGAAAAAAACTAGCCCCAAACTGATCCCAGTGACTCAGTTCTATGGTCTTCTGGTTTATAAGCCTAGCCTTTAATGGTGGAGCAACCTTGCTAGCCCAGTAAAGTAGTTCTCTGTGATTCATCTGGTTTCTAATTGCTCTCATTACCCAACCCAGCAGTACCAGTTGCTCCAACAAGTTCACCCTACCAATGTTCAGACAGGCTTCATTCGAAATCTCAGCTTCATTGGACCATTCTACACTTCCTATGGAGAAATTATTTTGAGTTAACAGTAGATACCTAGATCAAAACACTATTATGATAAAGGAGTCTGTAGTTTTCAAAAGGATCTCTCAAATGTGAACAGCAGACACACTGGCAGAGGCCCCCAGATATTCTGTGGCAGGAAGCAGCCAGTGATTCGTTGTATTAGGGCAAACTCCACAAACCAGTACCTTCTAGAGCCCCCAAATCTCAAGGCCACAAGCAAGTGAAGATAAAAGAGGGTACAAACCAAGCCATATCCCTAAATTGGGCAGTAGGTAGGTAGGAGGGGGACTCCTAAGCCACAGCACGACAACAGATGGCTTTATAATTAGAGATTCTAAGCTAAGATTTGTTAAGCGCCTATGAGGTCCACCACAGTGTTAAGTATTTGAATGGGGCCATAAACAAAAATGAATGTGAGTCCTCGAGAGGAGGACAGATATGCATAGACTGTCTCTAATGCACAAAAGCATTAGGAATGGCTATTTTTTAAATTTATTTTTATTTATGTATTTACTTATTACAATTTATTCACTTTGTATCTCTGCTGTAGCACCAGGAATGACTCTTATTTATTCTCATATTATTTGAACAGCTACTCCGAGTCAGGAATTACCATCAGCAACTTGAACTCACAGGGACCTAACAAAACCAAGCAGACTAAGAATGTTATTACTGCAGCCCAGGGAAACAGGCACCAAAGAAGCCAACCTTTCCCAGGTCAACTGGTAAAGTGAGCAGGAGTCATATGGGCACTCAAGAACTCTATGCCATGAGCAGGGGCATAGATAAGGAATGTTCAGGGCTAGGCTAGAGCAAAGAAATCTTAAGGTGACTCCAGAAAGATGGCTTTTCTCTTGATGGAGGAGTGATTGCTGGGTGCTCTAGGCAACAAATCCATTGTGAGCAGATGCCTTGGGGAAGATGGACCCCCTAAAACTCATTTTAGGGGTCATGGCAGATGCTCACAGCGGGGTACAAATGGCACTGTAGTGGTGTCAGGGGCCAAGCTGCTCATTCTCTCACCCGGTACGAAGGGCAGCTGGAAAGTGCTCAAGGCGGCTTGATCTCGATGCGTGTGCTTGGGGGTGGGTGTATGGCGGGGAGTGGGGGGGGGGGACTGTGTGTGCTGGGGGTGGGGGGTGAGTGGGGTGGCATGTGTGTGTTGGGAGTATGACTGGGGTGTGCATGCTGGAGTAGGTGGGGTGCAGACACCCGGAAGCAGAATCACCGCGAAATATGGAGATCCAGGGATCCTCCGCCTGCGACTAGTGCAGCAGTGCCCCCCGGCCCACCGCCCGCGCAGTAAACACGAGGAATGGAGGCAACCGGACCAGATGCCTGGCCCTGGGGCTCCTTACCCGGATCAGTGAGGTCAGGAGGCCAGAGCGGGCGATTTGTTGACTCTGGTAAGTTGACTCAACAGGCTCCTGCGGGAGCGGATGAACAGTAGAGGCCAAGGGGAATTGGCCAACGGATACCGGAAGTGCTCAAGGCACCTGCCGGCGGGGCACCACAGGCCAGTGTGCGCAGGCGCTGAACGCAGGGAGCATTGGGGGCGATGAATGAAAGGGAGCCAGAGGCTGCAGCAAGTCAGTGTCAGCGCTGAGGCCTGCTTGGGGAACTGGGTGGGAGTCCTACTCCTTTACTTAAGGAGGAAAAATATATACATATACATACACATATATATATATACAAACATACACATATACACATATCATATATATATATATACACACATATACATACATATATACATACAAACATACATTAATACTTAATACATATATACATAAAAACATATACACACATATACATACATATATACATAATACATATAAGCATACATATAATCATACATACAGACATGCATAAATACATATATACACACACATACATACATATATACATGTATACACACATATATGTATGCACACATACATATATACATACATTCAAACATTTACATATATACATACATACACAAATATACATATATACACACATATACATGAATAAACACATATATGTATGTATACATATGTATATACACAGATATATACATATAAACATTCATATATGTATATATACACACATATACATACATACACATAAACATGTACATACGAATATTAGGGGACACCCAGCATGCTACCTGCAGCACTTAAGCCTAGAAACGCAGAAGGCAAGGGCCAGGGAGATGGCCCAGTGCTTAAGACATGTACCCAAGGTTAACTCCTGGCACCTATGCCAGGAAGCTGAAGAACTCCTGTAGTTCCAGCCTTCAGGGATCTGGTCGCCATGGGCACCATTCCCTCTCCTGTCGTAAGCACATAAGTAAAAAGTAAATCTTTTAACAACAATGAAAAATCAAATACAAGTCCGGCATCTTCATCCCAGCGCTCGGGGAGGCGGAGGCAGGCTGATCTCTGTGAGTTCGAGGCCAGCCTGCTCTACAGTTTGATTTCAAGACAGCCAAGGCTACACGGAGAAACCCTGTCTCAAAAACACAAAAATTAATAATAGCAATAGTAATAATAACAATAATAATTTCTTTGAGTGCTCTGTCGCATCCCAGAAGAGAAAAGAGCATCAGATACCAGTGTGGATGCTTGTGAGCTGCTGTGCAGGTGTTGGGAATTGAACTCAGGACTTCTGGAAGAGCAGCTGGCTGAGCCAGCTCTGCAGCCCCCAAGTGCTTATCTCTTACACTGCTCAGAATCCCCTGCCTCGGGAATACCTCTGCCCACAAGGAACTGGGACTTCCTCCATCAATTAAAAATTCAGATTCCTGAATTTCAGTAACCTGACACTTACTAACCGACCATCTTCACACCTAACAACAGACAGCTCAGCATGGCTGAATTCCATGTCATATGATTGGCTTTCTTTTGTGATCCAGTGGCTGGCTGGGAGCTGGAGCTCACTGCCCTGACCAGTATCACGAGAAGAAGGGTCGTCTGCCAGTTCCTTGGTGACTAGACTGTAGGTGTTCATGCCACCATGTGTGTGCACTTTGATCTTTAGTATATATATGATAACATTTACTTTTTTTTTGTTCTTGTTCTTGTAATTGTTTTCAAGACAGAGTTTCTCTGTAGAACAACTCTGGCTTTTCGAGAATTTGCACTGCCCTGGGAACTTGTTCTGTAGACCAGGCTGACCTTGAACTCACAGAAATCCCCCTGCCTCTGCTTCCTGAGTCCTGGGATCAGGCATGCAGTGCCACCACCTGGCTTGTTTACTTTAGAATACATTTCGGTTGCAGGGTATTTGGCAATAGTTATTTATTTATATTTCTGGATTTTTTTTTGAGACAGGGTCTCATTATGTGGCCCAGGCTAGCCTTTCTGTTTGTTTCCTTTTTTATGAGATAGGATCTCACCATGTAGCTCTGGCTTGCCTAGAACTCATTATGTAGAGTAGGCTAGCCTTTAACTCACAGAGATCCACGTACCTCTGTCTCTGCCTCTCAAGTTCTGGGATTAAAGATGAGTGCCACCATACCTGGCTCACAGGCAAGCCTTGACTTAATAAGTAGTCCAGGCTAGCCATGAACTTTAGCCTCCTTTATGCTGGGATTCTAGGTGTGAGCCACTATACCCTGTAGGAATATGTAATTGTCACAGGAGAACCTGTATCATCACAGTCTACTCACAGATGTAACCATTATGGAGTTCATTAGGTCCTAATTGCTTAATTACTATTTAAATGTTTATACTATGGAGAATGGTTTGGGAGATTATTGTTGAGGACTGACCCTTTTGGCATAACTACAACCATTTTAATTCCAGGTCCACCAGCCACATGATCTGAGCTCACTGCTGATGTAAAAGAGTCTCTGTACAAGGTCAGGTTTACCATAAACCATGTTTATGTTCAATGAGAAACTATGTGGCCTTGTTTTTCCTGGAAATTTTCCAATCAGAAGCACAGCAGACCCCAACTTCCAGGCACACTTTCAGGGTCAGCTAGAACTGTCTGTTTAGTTAGTAATATAACTTGAGTCAGAGTTAACCACCACCTCACTGGAACCAATCAGCTTAAAGGCTAGCTGATAACACATTGTCTGTTAGCCAAAATGTATTATAATGTATTACTGCCCTCCCCTTGTCTCTGCACTTGGTTTTCCTATAAAAAGACTGCCCTAAGGACAGGTCGATGTCACAGTTTGGTTCCTGAGTTGACTCTGTGCCTCTAATCATGACTAGTCTTGCGGTGTGATTCCAATGAAACAACCATATGAGTTTGGTGTCTGAGTGGTTTGACTAGTCTTGGGAGACTATGTTTGGAGGTTCCACTGAGATTGCCCACTAACCTGGACTACCCCTCGGTTTAATGAGTGAATGCCACCAAAAGGCTGGCTTGTCCATAAGGATGTAAGTTATTTTTAACCTCCTTGTTTCTGTCTTGTTTTGGGTACAGTCTAGACACTTGGTGACTCAGAGGAAAGCTGGATGCTATAGAGAAATCTTAATTCAGAACATGGCTGCTCTGGTGGGAGATCACATCCTTCCAGGTCTGTGTGATCTGGCTGAAATATAAACAGCCAGCCTTTAATCCAGGAGACAGAGGCAAGCAGATCTGAGTTAAAGGCCAGCCTCGTGTAGAGCAAGTTTCAGGTAAAGAAAAGGTTAGATCCAGAAGTGGTGGTGCATGCTTTTAATCCCAAACAATGAAGGTAAAGTTAGTTTGTAGAAGGAAACAGCCATGTTTGAAAGTGATGTCTAATTGAGTGACAGAAACAGTTGTGAATCAGAGAAAGACCTGACAGAAGAGGATACACCCAACTCTCAGGAGAAGAGAGAGGAAAGGAAAGCTACTTAAGGGGCAAAGGGAGAAAGAAAAGGCAATTTTACCAGGAGAGTTTTGCAGGAGAGGTTGAATGAGAGAACAAACTAGACACAGGAGAAGACAGAATGAGCCAAAGAATGAGATTAGAACAGATTGCTGGAGTTAGTTTGAGGCCAACCAGAGTAATTCAGAGGCCAGACTGAATCAGTTACTTGGGAGAAGAGTGTGAGTCAGAGCAGCTGAGTTGAACCAGGCACCTTGGAGCTCAGTAAGAACAAGTAAGAGTGAGCTTATTAAGCTGTAAGTCAGAGAGGCTGAAAACATTCTAGGCCTAAGTTAGATTATATGAAGGCTAGTAGCTTCCAGAACCAGGCCTAGGTCAGCAGAAGAAGGCAATAATCCTCCAAGACAACAACTGAAGCAGGAGAATAAAAGTTCCTTTTACTGGAAGTAGAGGGTACTCCATTTCTCCACCTGGTGTAAGAGGACAGATTACGATCCGCCCCTTTAAGGTTGGACTGGATGCTTTTCTGAGAGTCCTAACTCTCAGCACTCTGTCTTTGAAACCCAATTTTGTCAGTTTCTGTCTGTTTTGTTTAATTGCTTGAACGTTGTTCTGTGTTTCATATTCTGAGAAAAACACCAGACTTCACCTGCTGACCATTTGGTTACCCCTTTACCTTAGTTTTAAATCTTTTCAATGGTTTTCAGAAAACAAAAGACAGCTAATTTGAGGTAGCTAAAATGGATAAAGTGGATCTGCCTTTGAAGCCCTGCCTCCTGCCTGGATTAGCAGGCAGCAAGCCCAGGGATGTCTGGTCTGTACAAGCTGCTCTCAAAGAGCCAGCAGCCACTTTTTAGTTTCTCCATTGTACTGACATAGAAACAGACTGGTGGATCAAAGAAACGGAATCCAGAAACAAACACACACACCTATAGAAACTTGATTTTTTACAAAGGAGCCAAAACCATACAATAGAAAAAAAAAAAAAGACAACATCTTCAACAAATGGTACTGATTTAACTATATGTCTACATGTAGAAAATGCAAATAGACCCATATTTATCACCCTGCACAAAACCCAAGTCCATGTGGATCAAAGACCTCAACATAAAACCAGACACATGAAATCTATTAGAAGAGAAATTAGGATTCAGCCTTGAACTCATTGGCACAGGAGACAACTTCCTGAATGGAACACCAACAGCCCAGGCTCTAAGATCAGCAATCATTAAATGGGACCTCATGGAAATGAGGCAAGTCCTTTGCTGAACCTATAGTTTACAGATTTCAACAATCCTAACTACCTAGCATTCCTGGGGTCCTTCTGTTTCTGTGTCCTGACAAGCCAGAAGTGAGTGTTCTTCACTAAAGTTCCCCAGATAATTATTTTTTGAGACAAGATTTTTCTGTGTAGCTCTGTCTGTCCTAGAACTTGCTCTATAGACCCTAACACAGATATATGTTTACCTCTGTCCCCTAAGTATTGGAATTAAAGGTGAGTTTCACCACCCCTGGCTTCCCAGATAACTTAATGTGTACAAATTTATTATTTTTCCAGAAGTTTCAACAGAAGGTTTTCTTTTGTTAAACACATATTTGGAGCTATTCAAGTAACTCCTTGAGAACAGCTAGAATTATGGCTGGTCCTGCACTCTTGAGAAGAACCCACTTCATGTCCTTAGCATTCCTCAAATTGTCTATCACCTGAACTTTCTAAGGCTTTTGTGGTCAGGAAAGGTCTTTGTTTAATATTTAGCAAGGATTAGGACAGCAAGGGGATTAGGACAGGGCTGAAAGAACACTGGATACTCTATCCTTGGCAGGAAAGCAACTGCCATTTTAGGTTCTGGTTTAGCAACTCTATGAGAAAATAGAGACCATTGAAGAAATGTCAGCATTCTGTAATATATATAACGATTGTTCCTAATACTGTTTCCTTTCTAAAGTGTGGCAAATTTGTTTTAGCTGGCCTAAAGTTGTCTGAGTGTAGTTTGAACTTTCTGAAGTTTATGTGATCAGCTGAGATCTTAGGTTAATATTTAACAAGCCAGACTTCAGGGAAACATCACATGTATGTCACCAGTAGTTTCTTTTTTTCTTATCAGTCACTCACTAGCCCTGCCTTCAATCTATCTTCTGTATCAGCAGTATTTGCAGTTTTCAGTCTGGCTCACAGAATCCCAGGATCTACAAACCAAGAATACATAGTTCTGAGTGCTAGATGAGTGCAGATGGCTTTCCATGGTCAAGTGAGTTCAAGGCAAGAGGCTGGGGCACTGCTGCTTTTCCAGAAGGCCTAAGTTTGGTTTCCAACATCTCTTTCCCATGGCTCACAACTGCCTGTAATTCCAGCTACACACACGCACACACACACACACACACACACACACACACTACATGCACAAACACATGCACACAGACTGATACATATAAATAAAAAAAATCTTAAAAATAAAAGTGACACTTATAAGGGCATATTAGCTATATGATATAGGATAACCATACTACAATTTACAGACCTAAGGAAGCATTGAAACCTACCTACTAGATCAGACATCATGATTACTAGATGTCATTGCCTCCTGAAAAAATTACTTTCATGACATCATTTACTTCATTTTCAGCTAAGAACTTCAGGTACAAGATAAAGATTCCAGAGGCATTTCTGTCCACCATTAAAAAAAAAAAAAAAACAACAACACATGTATTTCTGCATCACTTTGAGCTAAAAGTACCCTTGTATCTCTGTTTTTACATCCGTAATATAATTTAATTTAGAATGGTTTAGAGTAGTCGAACCCACATTTTAATATGTCCATAGTCCCTAATTGAAATCCCAATACTTAATTGAAGAAAACCGTTGCTTGGGAAAGGACATACATGCTCATCTTGCCCACCTCATGAAAAACATATCTTTCTCTGTTCTTCAGTCTTGGCTGGTGTGCTGGCTGTTCTGGGTAGTCCATTTAACTATATCTGGGTTTAACTAAAACCCAAAGAATTGTGTACTGTGGGGAATTTTTCTTAATTATAGATTTTGATATGAAAACCCCTTCCTTATTCTGAATGTTTTGAGGTGATAAGACTAACCTTTAATCTGGGCCATAGGTTCTGGTTGCATCCTACACATATAAAGGACATTGAAGATCTTGGCTCTTTTTATTTTTCTGCTGGCTGTACTTCTGGCTAGCAAGTTCATTTTTTTTTTTCTGGCATTAAAGCCAACTTCTTTGGAATTCTGTTATATACTTAAGATCATCTGAGACATTCAAGCCACATGGACTGAACAAATACTAGCTTTGTCGACTTTCCATTGTTAGTCAGTCATAGTTTGGCCTGATTGGACCACAGCCTGTGAGACATTCTACTAAATCAAGTTTCTATATAGAAATATTCATTCTATGAATTCTGTTCTTCTAGGGAATCTTGAATAATACAGCTGTGTGTTTCTTTTTCCATTTTTTTTTTTACCAAGAAAGATGTGCAGGCTAACAATAGTGTTGCACAGTGTTTGTTTGTTATCACTTTCTTACTCTTTTTTTTCAGCTTTGTCTCATACCTACTAGGTAAAAAGTAGCTTCACTTTACCTGAACCAAACACAGAGACAAAAACAAAAAATCTTGTTTTCTAAACTCTCAGTAAATGTGGGACAGATTTATAACTCCACTGCAAGTTGAGTATACAAACAAGACTTCTCTCTGAAGCCCTCCTGTATGGAGAATGACCTAGCTCTTTCTCAAACCAAGAACATGCTTAACAGAGTCAATAACAGCCTGGAGACTAGCTTTGGTAGCAGCTTTCCCGAATGCCCTGTTGTATTGACAATGTAATGGCCTGATTTTAGGACCAAACAGAGGTTGTTCTCTAAAGCAGGAGAAAATGCTTTGGAAAACTGGTAAAGTCTGGGGTTAAGGCCTTTGCAAGGGTGGGGGTGGGGGTTGCTTCAGATCCTGAGATCCCAATACTTTACACCACATGGAAATATGGTTGTCTTATGCTTTGATAGTAGTTGACCAGGACAGCCAAGAATCTGAATGAAGACCTGAATTCATGTCTAAAAAAAAAAAAAATCTGTAGCTAATACTAGTTCAAACAACACAGGGGATCTGTTCAAACTGCTGTTGCTGAGCATAGAAGGAATGTTATTTTTCCTTTCTGAAAATGCACAACCTGAGAGAAAAATGTGTGAATCATACTTGGTATTTTCTAGTACAAATGGTCTGCAGTAGAAAACTTTCTTTTTTTATTATTATTTATTATTTTTTTCTTTTTAGTTACATTTTGTTAACTCTGTGTCCCAGCTGTATCCTGCTCCCTCATTCCCTCCCCAACCCCACACTCCCTCCCTGGTCTCCTCCCTGCCCCTTTCCAAGTCCACTGATAGGGGAGGACCTCCTCCCCTTTCAGCTGACCCTGTTTTATCAGGTATCTTCAGGGCTGGCTGCAAAGTCCTCCTCTGTGGCCTAACAGACTGCTCCTCCCCTGGGGGGGGGGTGTCAAACAGCCTGCCCTTGAGATCCTGTTAGAAATAGTCCGTGTTCCCCTTACTTTGGAAAACTACTTGGTTACTGAGCTACCACGGGCCACATCCGAGCAGAAGTTCTAGGTTATATCCATAGATGGTCCTTGGTTGAGTGTCAGTCTCAGAAAAGACCCTGTGCCCAGATATGTTTGGTCCTTGTAGAGCTCCTATCCTTTCCATATCATACTAACTTCCCTTCTTTCATATGATTCCCTGCACTCTGCCGAGGGTTTGGTTATGAGTCTTAGTGTCTGCTTTGAAACACTGCTAGGTAGAGTCTTTCAGATGCCTTTTGTGGTAGACTCCTGTCATAAGTTCAATGCACATCCCATTTGTCTTTCTAAATGAGGATTAATCACCTTCGCCTGTGTCCACTTTCTTGATTATCTTCTTTAGGTGTGTAGATTTCATTATGTTTATCATGTCTTGTAGGTCTATATAAGCGAGTATATACCAAGTTTGTCTTTCTCCTTCTGGGATACTTCATTCACAATGATCTTTTCTAGATCCCACCACTTGCCTGCAAATTTCATGATTTCCTCCTTCTTGATTGCTGAGTAGTATTCCATTGTGTAAAAATACCACAATTTCTGTATCCATTCCTCCATTGATGGACATCTGGGTTGTTTCCAAGTTCTGGCTATTACAAATAAAGCTGCTACGAACATGGTTGAACAAATGTCCTTGTTGTGTACTTGAGCAAATTTTGGGTATATACCTAGGAGTGGTATAGCTGGGTCTTGAGGTAGCACTACTCCTAGTTGTCTGAGAAAGCGCCAGATTGACTTCCAGAGTGGTTGAACCAGTTTACATTCCCACCAGCAATGGAGGAGGGTTCCCTTTTCTCCACAACCTCTCCAGCATGTGCTATCACTTGAGTTTTTCATCTTGGCCATTCTGATGGGTGTAAGGTGAAATCTCAGGGTCGTTTTGATTTGCATTTCCCTAATGGCTAATGAGGTTGAGCATTTCTTTAAGTGTTTCTCTGCCATTTGATGTTCCTCTTTCGAGAATTCTCTGTTTAGCTCTGTTCCCCATTTTTTAAGTGGATTACTTGGTTTGTTGCTTTTCTGCTTCTTTAGTTCTTTATATATACTGGATATTAGCCCTCTGTCAGATAAAGGGTTGGTGAAGATTCTTTCCCAATCTGTAGGCAGTCGCTTTGTTTTGATGACAGTGTCTTTTGCTTTACAGAAGCTTTTCAGTTTCATGAGGTCCCATTTATTGATTGTTGCTCTTAGAGCCTGTGCTGTTGGTGTTCTGTTCAGGAAGTTGTCTCCTGTGCCAATGAGTTCTAGGCTGTTTCCCACTTTTTTTTCCAACTGATTTAGAGTATCTGGTTTTATGTTGAGGTCCTTGATCCACTTGGACTTTAGTTTTGTGCAGGGTGATAAATATGGATCTATTTTCATTTTTCTGCATGTAGACATCCAGTTGGTCCAGCACCATTTGTTAAAGATGCTGTCTTTTTTCCATTGAATGGATTTGGCTTCTTCGTCAAATATTGAGTATTCATAGGTGTGTGGGTTTATTTCTGGGTCTTCTATGCGATTCCATTGATCATCCTTTCTGTTTCTATGCCAATACCATGCAGAGTAGAAAACTTTCAAGCCCACCCCAAGTAACATACTTCCTCCAGCAGGGCCGCATTTCCTAAACATTCACAAATCATAGCACCAACTGAAAAGGATTAATTTCTATATCTTCAAACCTACATGTTTGATTTCTTTTACATGAAAAAATTCATGATGAAGAAAAACTTTGTAGATAAGCCTGTAGATTCCTCAACACCTGAGTTCCAGGAATGAATGCTTACACAAGTAAAATATTCATGAGTCAATATATATTTGTTTAAGAATTTGTTTTAATTTCCGTTATGTGGTATCAGTGTGTCTTTGTGTGTTTATGTACCTGTCCATTCTTGTTTCCATTAAAAACAGACCCTTTGATAGTCTTATACCAAGAATTTCAGGAAGTTGTAAAAAAAATCTGACCTAGGTCCTGGGAATGAACTTTTCTTAACTGTACAGCAATGTCTCTAGTACTATAAATATCTTAAATCTATTATATATCATCTTGATGTCAAGAAGTAGAAAAGAATTCATAGAAGAGAGCAACCCTATTTATGGAAAAGATTTAATGACTTAGGACATAATAAATGTATTCATTTTCAAGAAAAGAAACTTTTAAAAATGTTTTTATCATAACCTGTAGGAAGTAAATTATTTTACCATGTTCACTTAAATGTAATGGAGGAGATCACAAACTGTGGTTGTGTTCTGTATTTTGAAACATTGGATTAGGTACTGAAGTTTCCTGTGTGTGTAGCAAATCCACTCACAGATGTTTATTAGTTCATTCTGATATTCTTTCTTTGGCTGCTGTTCATCTTTTAATGCATTTCCACCTGGTGATAGGTATTTTTCTGCTGCAATGTACACAATGGGATCCCCATCATCTATGTTGTCCATTGCTTATTTATATCAGGCAGTGTGTGATCATACTTGTCAAGGATTTGCAGGTGTAAATAATTATAGAATTTAAAGACGTATTACTGTTAATTAAAAGAAAAATGGTTCCTTTGTACATCTTATTTTATCCTTCATTCCTTGATTTAGGGATAGCTCATTTTAAAAACATATCTTAACTTGGCTCAGAGGTACGTCCCTGTTGTCCTAAACCTGGAAGTCAATGGCAGGCTAATCTCTCTGAGATTGAGGACAGCTTGTTCCACAGAGTGAGTTCTCTTCTTTGTTTGTTTGTTTTTGAGACACAATTTTCTTGTGTAGCCTTGGCTGTCCTTGACTTATTTTGTAAATATCACTGGCCAAAAATTTCACATAGATCTGCCTGCTTCTTTCTCCCTGAGTGCTGGGATCACAGGTGTGTGCCACCATGCCCAGCTCTGATTTCTAAAACAGACAATGGATATGTAGAAATATTATGTATCAAAATGATTTCAAAATGTAGACTATATTTCGAATTATAGATGGTTTTTCCTTGGGGATAGTGTACACAAGGATGATAGATGTATTTTCCTTGAAGTTTTCTGAATTTGTGCTCTCTGTCCTTTGTGTAAGTGAGAACTGTAGCATTGAAACATCCCCCTGACAGATCAGACATCATGATTACCAGATGACACTGCCTCCTAAGCAATCTACTTTCATGGTGTTGTAATGCCAGGATCATGGGACCCTCAGGGACCACCAGGAGACGACTCGATGCAATACCAAGAGAGCTTTATTACAAGAGCAATCAAACAAGGGATCCAAGTCTCACTGATGCAGCAGTAGGAAGTGGGACCTCGAGCCCTGAGTGAGCAGAGTTTTTAAAGGGAAAGTCTGTGAGCAGGGCGTCTCCATGACAGCAAGCGAGGGGGAGGGCACATGCCTTGACGTTACAGGATTAGGTAAAAGTTAGAGGGGCAAGATGACCTTCTCTGAGGCACATGATCACACTTGCCTGAGGCATATGATTA
Source organism: Psammomys obesus (assembly GCF_907164565.1). NCBI lineage: Eukaryota > Metazoa > Chordata > Mammalia > Rodentia > Muridae > Psammomys > Psammomys obesus. The sequence goes on from NW_026590435.1 coordinate 240,402, forward strand.
CAATTGCTATTCTTCTAAACTATATCTGAAACATTGGGGAGAATTTTCCCAGCCGATTCCCAACCAGTTCTCATTGATTATTGCCAGGGAGATTGTCTCTATTTTCTATGAAGTATTTATTCTATGATATTTCCTGGAGGCTGTTGCTAGGAGAGTTAACTTTGTTGTCTGCCAAGTGCACATCCTGTGATATTACCTGGTACTTGAGTTCAGCTCCCAGTCAAGACGGCTCTCTATTTCAAAATGGAGTTATGCCCAGGCTAACTTAAACTCTTCAGCACCATTTACTGCATTTTCAGCTATGAACTTGTGGCACAAGATAAAAATTCTAGAGGCATTTCATCCATCATTTTAAAAAATTTACATATACTTCTGCATGACTTTGACCCAAGAATGCCCTTATATCTCTGATTTTACGTTGTTATCACATTCAGAATAGGATTTAATTTAGCATGGCTCCAAGTAGGTGAATCCACATTTTAATTTATCCATATTTCCTAAGTGAAATTCCAGTGCTTGCTTTGTTGCAGAAAACCATTGCTTTCGAAAGGACTCTCATGTTCTTCTTACATGTCCCAGGAAAACATCTTTCTCAGGTCTTGTGTCTTGGCTGGTGTGATGGCTGTTCTTGGTAGTTATTTTGACTCTATCGGGATTTAACTAAAACACAGAGTTCAGTAACGTGGGAAATTTTTCTTTTGAAATGGAAAAACCCTTCTTTAATCTGAATGTTTTTAGGTGATAAGATTCACCTTTAATTTATTCTACAGCTTCTGGTTGCATCCTACAGATATAAAGGGCATTGATGGTATTCCTTTTTGTATTTTTCTGCTTGCACTACCTCTGGCCAGCAAGTTCTATTTTTTCTTTCTGTTGTTAGAGCCTACTTCTTTGGAATTCTGTTTTATACTGAAGATCATCTGAGACATCCCGCCACCTGGACTGAACAACTACTAGCTACTTCAACTTTCTATTGTTAGTCAGCCATTGTTTGGACTGCTTGGACCACAGCCTGTGAGACAGTCGAATAAATCAGCTTTCTCCATACATGGAAAGAGTCATTCTATGAGTTTTATTCATCTAGGGAACCTTAACTACTGCTCCTGTTTGTTTCTTTTTCCCTTTCTCACTGAGGAAGATGTGCAGGCTAACAATAGTGCTCTTCAGTGTTTCTCATCACTTTCTTGCTCTTCTGTCAGGCTTGTCTCATACCTACCAGTTAAAAAGTAGCTGCAGTTTACCTGAAGCCAAAATGAAGCCAAAAACCAAAAATCTTGTTTCCTAAACTCTCACTGGGATAACTCCACTGCAAGTTGGGTATGTAAGTTATCCACCTTGATTCAAAGAAGAAGGGGAAGTGTCTAGGCCTGCTGTGACTTGCTGAGTTCAGGATCACTACCTACAAAGGGGAGGAGCAGACAGCTGAGCAGAGAAAGCTCAAGTGATGGTTCCTCCCTGGGCTGGAGGGAAGACAGACAGGAAGGATATTGGAGGAGAGACACAAGTGCTGCTGAACTGCGAATCTCTGCAAGCCTGGAAAAGTTTTGGCTCTATATCAGAAGCCTGAACTAGGAACCAATATGCTTTGTACTTTCAGCACATTCTAACCCTAAAGAGATGTTCATTCACTTAAGAGGACCTGGCCAATCAGTGTTTCCAAGTAGACTTGCCTGTAAAGCCAGAGTTTGAGTTAATCATTTTCTTATTCTCCACACTGTCTTAAATACCCCTCAATTCAAAGTCTGTCCTACTATTTAATCTCTGTCAGCTTGTTTCTGACTCCACCACTTGACTTAAGGTTAACTTTATTAAATCCTGTGTACAGGAAGCTCTTAGACTAAAGGCGTGTGCTGGGGCTGGTTGAACCACACCATAGTCATCTGTTTACTATAAACAGAAATTTCTTGGATTGAAGGTATGTAATAAGGCTCAACCACACTTGTTGGTATAATGTTTTTGTTTTTGTTTTTTTTTAATGTATACACCTTACCCTGTTCATTCAAATACTGATTTCTCCCCCACCCTACCCCCAACTCTGTGGTTTCAATTCGGATATTGCGTTGTGATACTCATTCTAAGCATCCTGTCTCAACTCTTGTGTAAACAGAACAAAATAAAGCAATTAGACACAATGTTGAGCAGGGAGGAGCCAGAGGACAGGAAAGAGGGGAGGAGCCAGGAGGCAGGAGAAGAGTGGGAGGAGAAGGGGTGAGAGAAGAGCGAGGAGAGCAGAGCTAGAGGAGAGATCTTGGAGGACGTGGAGCATGAACCAGACCTAAGATTTCACAAAAAGCAAGTATAATATGGGAAATCTAAATGTTAGGAAACTGAGGGCTTGGAGGTTTAGGAGGGAGTAAATATTGGCCAGCATTGTGTTCTAGGTTAACTAATAACCCAGTCTCTGTGTGGTGATTTGGTTATACAGCTACTGAGGATTATCAGCAGCATTTCAAGAAGATAAAACAATAGTAAATATTAATAACTTCCTACAACACACACTGAACAAAATATCATGTTTTATGGTTCACAATGGGATCAAATATCCTGCAACATTTCTCCTTTTTGGCTAGATGAAAGACTTCTTCCTCTAATATCAATAAACTATATACTATCAGGTATAAATTACATTCAAAATGTTTAGCCCATATGTAATTAGCAACTTTAAAGAAAGTATTCTACTCTCTATTTTATCTTGGTGAGTCCAAAGTTCTGTTCTAAACTGACTTTGTATCAACATTGGCAACACTAATCAATAAAAACATCTTTCTAGACATAAAATATCTTATTTCTTAAAGAACTTAATCTTAACTGTAAGACTATAACTATTTGGCATTCGACCCCAGAAACTTGAGAAGGATTAATACTATCTGAATAAACACGTAGTACAAAGCAAGGAGCTTCCAAAGCTATAGAAATGACAGACTTCTGGCTGCATGGATAGTCAACCAGGATATCTCTAAAACATAGAGCATCATTTTTCACCTTCTGACTCAGAATATCTGATGGACTTTTCTGTGAATCAGATATTAGAAGGACTTTCCTACCTGTCTTTGCAAATCTTGGCCATCTATATTCCTACATTCAGTTTGTCCAGTATTCTGTTTTCAGTAGAAGCAGGAACATTCCTTACCCAGTGGCTAGCTTGCCATATATGGAGCCATCTCCTAAAGGAGAATTTTTTTGATACCCATCATCTTCTTTGAAGTCAAAAAGGGTGCTGCCAGTAGCTAACATGTCTCATTGCCAAAATTTTTCAAATTAATAAAATATCTTTAAGTGCCATATTCTATAGATCTCTCCGGTTTCTGAAGAACATCATTTCAACTCTAGTATATTTGAATTACTTGTTTCTAGCTATGAACTGATTGATTAACTTAGAAAATATATGTGTTTAAGTAAACTAGTACGTAAAAAGTTATGATTTGTTACAAATCAAATTATGATTTGATTCATAATTAGTTTGCATTTATTAGTTATCCTAAACAGTTTATGATAGTAGCTTTCAAATAGACTAGAACTTCACATTGCGTTTTAAAGGATTACATAGACATAACATTTTTAAAAAGGGTTGATACATAGTATGCTGTAACTATAACATAACCTTAAATTTGTATTAATATACAAATGATTTATACCAATGTAACCAATTATAACCTTAATTTTTGTATCAATATCCAAACATCTATAAGAGTAGATTCAATAATCTACCATTTTTCCTATTGTTCCTATATTCCTTCTGTTTTTGAGTTTATTTTTTATTCACTTTACATCATGATTGTAACCCCATCCCTCCTCTCCTCCCAGTCTTACCCTCCTTCCTTCTCTCCCTCAACATTCTACCCTTGCCTGTTTCTCAGCAAAGGGAAGCACCATTTCCCATACACCCCAGATCATCAGGTTGCATTAGGAAATAGCATGTCCTCTTCACCTGTAGTCTGGCAAGGACATCCCACCTGAGGAAAATGATCAAAAAGCTGGAAAGTGAGTCAGTGTCCAATCCAGACCTCACTTACCTTACTAGAGGACTCACATGATTCCTAAACTTCCCATCTGCTATCTCTTCATATGGGGCCTAGATGCAGTTTTTGCATGGACCTTGGTTGATGCATCAATCTCAGCAAGCAATTCTGGGGCCTGGTTGATTGGCTCTATTGGTCTTCTTGTGGAGTTCCTCTCACCTCCAGGTAATTTCCCCCAACCCTTTTCCACAATACTCCCTACACATCGCCAAATGTTTGAGTGTGAGTTTCAATATCTATTTTGAGAAACTATTAGGTAGATTCTCTCAGAGGACATCCCCAACAGGCTCCTTTCTGGAAGCTCAGCAGAGTATAATTTATAGTGACAGAGGTTGCCACTCTCCCATAGTATGGGTATTTGGTTAGGTCAGGCATTGGTTGGATATTCCCTCAATCTCTGCTCTAACTGCTCTATACTTTTCCCTGCACATCTTTAAGGCAGGATAATTTTGGGGTTGAAGTTTTTGGGAGAGCATTGGTGTTCCCCTCCCTGTACTAGAAGACTATTCTAGTAAGAGGGTGTCCTCTTCAGTCTCTATGGCCTCTGCTATTAGGAGTCTCTGCTTGAATTTCACTCATATCCTTCCAAGAGCCTACCCTGAGTTAGATATGCAGCTTGTCACAGAGATATCCCACCTTTTTCACTAATAGTCTTCTGTCTTCTCATCCCCCTCTCCCCATCTGATCTCCACTCTCTTAACTCTCTACATCCCATCTTCTGCCTTTTTCCCTCTCTTCAAACACTGATCCTGTCTATGCTGACTACCCACCCAAGTGAGATTTAGGCAATAGTCCCTTGGATACTCTATGTTGCTTATCTCCTTTGGATCATAGTATGCTTATCCTGTATGATATGGCTAAAATCCACATATAAGTGAGTACATACCATGTGCCTTTCTGGGTCTGGGTTACCTCACTCAGGATAATCGTCTCTAGTTCCATCCATTTGCCTGCAAATTTCATGATTGCTTTCTTTTTAAGAGCTGAGTAGTACTCCGTTGTGTAAATGTGCCACAATTTCTTTATCCATTCTTCACTTGAGGGACATCTAGGTTATTTCCAGATTCTGGCTATTACAAATAAAGCTGCTATGAACATAGTTGAGTAGGTGTCCTTGTATATTCGAGTCTCTTTTGGGTATATACCCAGTAGTAATATAGCTGCGTCTTGAAGTACGGTCTGAGAAAGCATCAGATTGATTTCCAAAGTGATTGAACAAGTTTTCACTCACACCAGCAATGAAGGTGTGTTTTTCTTTGTCTTCATCCTTGCCAGCATGTGCTGCAATCTGAGTTTTTTATCTTAGCCATTCTGACAGGAGTAAGATAGAATCTCAGAGTTGTTTTGATTTGCATTTCCTTGATCACTAGGGAAGAGGAGCATTTCTTTTTTTATTTAAATTTTTGTTTTTATTAATTACAGTTTATTCACTTTGTATCCCAGCTGTAGCCCCCTCCCTTCTCCCCTCCCAATCCCACCCTCTCTTCCTCATCTCCTCCTATGCCCCTCTCCAAGTCCACAGATAAGGGAGGTCCTCCTCCCCTTCCATCTGACCCTAGCTTAACTGGTCTCATCAGAACTGGTTGTATTTTTCTCCTCTGTGGCCTGGCAAGGCTGCTCTTCCATCAAAGTTTGGCAGTCAAAGAACTAGGCATTGAGTTAGTGTCAGAGACAGTCCCTGTTCCCCTTTCAGCCATTCAAGATTCTTCTGTTAAAAATTCTCTGTTTAGTTCTGTGCCCCATTTGTATTTGGATCATTTTGCTTATTGGTGTTTGATTTCATGAGTTCATTGTATATTTGGTTATTAGTACTTTGTCATATGTGGGATTGGTGAGATCTTTTCCTAATGTTTAGACTGACATTTAGTTCTATTGACAATGTCATTCCTTATAGAAATTTTCAATTTTAAGAGGTCCTATTTATTAATTGTTGGTCTTGGAGCCTGAGCAGTTGGTGTTCTGTTCAGGAAGTTGTCTCCTGTGCCAATGAGTTCAAGGTTCTTCCCCACTTTCTCTTCTAACAGATTTAGAGTATTTGCTCTTATACTGAGGTCTTTGATCAACTTGGATTCGTTTTTTTTTGTTTTGTTTTGTTTTGTTTTTTGCAAGGAAGTAAATATGGATCCACTTGAATTTTTCTACATGAACATATTCAGCACCATTTGCTGAAGATGCTATCTTTTTTTTCCATTGTATGGTTTTGTAAAACATCAATTGACCAAGGCATGTGGGTTTACTTCCAGGTCTTTGATTCAATTCCATTGATCAACCAGTCTGTCCCTTTGCCAGAACCACATAGTTTTTATTACTATGGCTCTGTAGTACAGCTTGAAGTCAGGGATGGACTGCAGAAATTCTCTTATTGTATAGGATTGTTTAAGCTGTTCTGGATTTTTTGTTCTTCCATATGACATTTAGAATTGTTCTTTCAAGGTCTGTAAAAAATTGTGTTGGTAATTTGATGGTGATTGCATTGAATCTATAGATTGCATTTGGTTAAATGACCATTTTTACTATGTTAATCCTATGGATCCAAGAGCGTGGGGGAAAATTCCATTTTCTGATTATCTTCTTCAGTTTCTTTCTTCAGACACATGAAGTTCTTTTCATATAGGTCTTTCACCTTTCACTTGTTTGGTTATAGTTACACCAAGATACTCTATAGTATTGTGGCTAATGTGAATGCTGTAGATTCCCAAATTTCTTTCTCAGCCCCTTTGTTGCTTGTGTACAGGAGGGCTAGTGATTTTTTTTTAAATTAATTTGTATCCAGCTACTTTGCTGAAGCTGTGATCAGCTGTAGGAGTTCTCCTGTGGAATTTTTGGGGTTGCTCACATACACTCTCATACCAACTGTGAATAGTGATATTTTGACCTCTTCCTTGCTGATTTTTAAGACTGTGATCTCCCTTAGTTGTGTTACTGTTTTAGCTAGAACTTCAAGTACTATATTGAATAAGTATGAAGAGAGTGGACATCCTGCTCTTGTTCCTGATTTTAGTGGAATAGCTTTAAGTTTTTCTTCATTTAGTTTGATGTTTGATATCATCTTGCTGTATATAGCCTTTATTATGTCTATATATGGACCTTGTATCCTTGAACTCTCTAAGACTTTCATCATGAAGGGATTTTGGATTTTGTCAAAGGCATTTTCTGCAGCCAATGAGATGATCTTGTGGTTTCTTTCTTTGAATTTGTTTCTATGGTGGATTACATTGATGATTTTTTTTGTATATTGAACCATCCCTGTATCCCTTGGGTGAAGCCTACTTGGTCATGTTGGATGATGTATATGATATGTTCTTAGATTCAGTTTGTGATATTTTATTGAGTATCTTTGCATTGATGTTCATGTGTGAAATTGGTCTGAAATTCTCTTTGTTGAGTCTTTGTGTGATGTCAGTATCAGTGTGACTGTGGCTTCTTAGAATGAATTTGACAATGTGAAGTAGTTTGTGAAGTAGTTTGAAGAGTATCAATATTAGCTCTCGTTTGAACGATTGGTAGAATTATGTGCTAAAACGATCTGGATTTGGGCTGTTTTGGTTGGGAGAATTTTGATGCCTCCTTCTATTTTCTTAGCAGTTATAGGAATGTTTCAATTGTTTCCTTGATCTTGATCTTAGCTTTGGTAGGTTATATCTATTGAGAAAATCATCCCTTTTTATTTTCTAATTTTGGCTTTTGAAGTAAGATCTAATGGTTTTTTTTATTTCCTCAATTTCTGTTGTATCTCCTTTTTTGTTTTTGATTTTGTTGATGTGGATACTCTCCCTCTGCCTTGCAGTTAGTTTGACTAAGAGTTTGGTTTGTCTATCTTGTTGATTTTTCTCAAAGAACCAGTTGTTGATTTTATTTAATCTTTGTATCAATCTGTTTGTTTCCAGTTCATTTGATTTCAACCCTGAGTTTTTATTTACTGTCATCTCCTCTTTGGTGTGTTTGCTTTCATATGTGCAACGAGAGCTTTCAAGAGTGCTGCTAAACAGTTATAAAAACTGCAAGGTACTGGCATAGAAACAGAATGGTGGATCAATGGAATCGAACAGAAGACCCAGAAATAAACCCACACACTTACGGACACCTGATTTTTGACAAAGATGCCAAA
>NW_026590435.1:248538-300871 GCF_907164565.1 Psammomys obesus
ACCCTGAGATTTCACCTTACACCCATCAGAATGGCCAAGATGAAAAACTCAAGTGACAACACATGCTGGAGAGGTTGTGGAGAAAGGGGAACCCTTCTCCACTGCCTGTGGGAATGTAAACTTGTGCAACCACTCTGGAAATCAATCTGGCGCTTTCTCAGACAACTAGGAATAGCAATTCCTCAAGATCCAGCCATACCACTCCTAGGCATATACCCAAAAGAGGCTCAAGTACACAAAAAGGACATTTGCTCAACCATGTTTGTAGCTGCTTTATTTGTAATAGCCAGAAGCTGGAAACAACCCAGATGCCTCTCAACTGAAGAATGGATGCAGAAACTGTGGTACATCTATACAATAGAGTATTACTCAGCAATGAAAAACAAGGAAATCATGAAATTTGCAGGTAAATGGTGGGACCTGGAAAGGATCATCCTGAGTGAGTTGTCCCAGAAGCAAAAAGACACACATGGTATATACTCACTCATATAAACATACAACATAGAATAAACCCACTAAAATCTGTACATCTAAACAAACTAAGCAAAAGAGAGGACCCTAACTAAAATGTTCAATCCCCACCCTGAAAGGCAAAGAGGATGGACTTCTGAAGAAAAAGAAAATAGGAAACAACCTAGGAACCTGCTACAGAGGGCCTCTGAAAGCCAGAAGAAGAAAACAGGAAACAACCTTGGAACCTGCCACAGAGGGCCTCTGAAAGCCTCTGCAGTATAGACTGTGAAAGCAGATGCTGAGCCTGATGGCCAACTGATGGTCAGAGTAAATGGAATTTTATGTAAGAAGTGGGAAATAGTAAGAGCTGGAGGGGACGGGAACTCCACAAGGAGAGCAACAGAACAAGATAATTTGAACACAGGGAACTTCCCAGAGACTCATACTCCAACCAAGGACTATTCGTGGAGATAACCTAGAACTCCTGCACAGATGTAGCCCGTGACAGTTCAGTGTCCAAGTGGGTTCCATAGTAATGGGAAGAGGGACTGCCTCTGACATAATCTGATTGGCCTGCTCTTTGATCACCTCCCCCTGAGGGGGGAGCAGCCTTACCAGGCCATGGTAGAGGACAATGCAGCCAATTTTGATGAGAACTGATAGACTAAGATGAGAAAGGAGAGGAGAACCTCCCCTATCAGTGGACTTGGGGAGTGGCATGCATGCAGAAAGGGGAGGGAGGGTGGGATCGGGAGGAGAGGAGTGAGGGGCTTATGTGGGGGTACAAAATGAATAAGGTGTAATTAATAAAAAAAATACAACTAAAAAAAAAAGAATAGATGAGGAGAAAAAAAAAAACAACAATGTCTCCATAAGTATGTGGATTTATGCTTGGATCTTCAATCTCTTAATTGACCAAAGTGTTTGTTACTCTGCCAATATCATCCTGTTACTTACTACTATAGTTTTTTAGTTCATTTTAATCTTTTGATGGGTGATCCCTCAAGCAGTTTTTATTCAGTATTATATTAGGTATCACAGTTTGTTCATTTTTCTATTTCAAGCTGAAAATTGTCCTTTAAATACCCGGAAAGTATTATCTGGAATTTTGATGGGGATTGCACTGAATATGTAGATTGCTCTTCTTAGGATGGGGAGTGTTACTATACTAATCCTCCTTATCCATGAGCACTGGAGATCTTCCAGCTTTTGCCCAGACATAATGATTAACTATCTTCAAATATACAGCATAAAACTTGAAAATTTCTGCATAACACAAGACACCATCATTCTGAAAATGTGTCAGCATACAGAAAGGGAAAATGCTCTTACCAACTTCCATCTTAATAAGGGCTAATAATCAAATGTATAAAGGAAGAAAAAAGAAAGAAATGTAGATATCAAGAAACTATATAATTGAAATAAAAACCCATACAGTTAAATAGAGAATTCTTAAAAGAAGAAATTCAAATGGCTGAGAAACATTTAAAGATATGTGCAAGATCCATAGTCATCAGGGAAATGGATACCAAAATTAGTTTGAGTTGTAGTTTAAAGAGAGTCACTATGGCTAAGAATACATTGCTAGTAGGAGTAGAAACCTGTTTAGCCACTAAGGATATCCTTGGGGCTGTTCCTCAGCAAGATGTGATTTATTCTACCTCAAGAACCAGAACCAATCTAGAACCCCTGTTCAGATGTAACCCATGGCAGCTCAGTATCAAAGTGAATTCCATAGCAAGGGAAACAGGGATTGTCTCTGACATGAACTCAGTGGCTGGTTCTTTAACCTCCCCTCCCCAAGGGAGAAGCAGCTTTGCTAGGCCACAGAGGAGGACATTTCAGCCAGTCCTGATGAGACCTGATAATCTAGGACCTCCCTTATCAGTGGACTTAGAGAGGGGCAAGGAGGAGATGAGGGAGGAAGGTGGGATTGGGCAGGAAGGAGGGAGGGGGCTACAGCTGGGATACAAAGTGAATAAACTGTAATTAATCCAAAAAATAAAAATTAAAAAAAGAACCAGCTATACCACTCTTGGGCATATATCCAAAAAATGTTTCATCCCACCACGGAGATATTTGTGCAAACATGCTTATACCTGCTCTAATCAACATACCCAGATATTGGATATAACCCAGATATCCATCAACAGAAGAATAGATAAAGAAAATGTGGTACATATACACAACAACTTAATCCTCAGTCATTTTTAAAAAGTAAATTATGTAGTTTCAAATTAAGTGTGTTTTTATGGGTAAACTAGAAAAAATCAGTCTGGGTTTAGTAACAGAAGTTCAAAAATACAAACTTACTACTTACATGTTAATATTACTTGTAAAGTGATGATAAGCAAGATAGAGTATATAAAACCATGTAGGATACAAACAGAATAAGGGACTAGGGTCCAAGAAGAAGTAAATGGCTGTCCCTAGGATAGGGCAATAAAATAGATATTTATAGATGGAACATAGGTTCAAAAAGGAGAATTACTTGGAAGGGGGGAGGGAAGAGGGCAATGTAGAAGGTAATACAAGGAGATACAGCTAAAATTAAATGTCATTTCAATGGTAAGGAAGTAACCTCATACAATAGAAGCTTCATAAAATATATACATATCTGAAGGTGATCTGAGTGAAATAATATGAGAGAGTCACAACGGGATGTCACTTGTCATTAAATGAAGATTCCAATACTGTGAATGGGTTATTTCTACTTGAGGTATTGGCCAAAGGAGTGTTATTGGACTGCCCAAACAGTGCAGTCTTTTGTCAACATTATAGTTTGCCATCCACAAATTGACTACAAGTCTCTATTGCTGGATTCAACACTTACACAACTCAGTGAACATAGAGAAATTAAGGTGGTGCCTGCCTAGAAATTTCGCTATATAGGCATATTTTTCTATATCTAGATATATAGATAGATAGATAGATTTTTGTTTGTAATATATATATATTAATTCCAGTAACGAAAATTTTGTAAAATGATACATAGGAGTCATCAATTAATTAGTTTGTTTGTTTGATTATATATTAAGATTAACCTTACATCATATTTTCACTTTCCTTCCTTCAAAGCCTCTTGCACTTTTAGCTCCTTTGAAATTTCATGGCCAAGTTTCCATGAATGGATTTTACATAAGGTAGATATCAAAATTTGATTTGCATTATATTATATATATTATATTATAATAACAAAAATATGTAATAATACCATAAAATTATTTCAATAGTATTTTTGATAAATAGTATTACAGGAAAGTAGAAAAAGTGTTATTCTTTTTTTGTGGTTGTTATGAGACAGTTGCCTGAGTCCAGCCATCTCAGGACTTCTGCTGCCAGGTTCAAAACTGAGTTCATATTCACAGTCCCCAGAAACTTCTAACTGGATTCTGTAGGTGTTTCATGTTTGGTAATCAGGAAAGAATGTAAAGAGGGAAGTTGCTGATCATCTAAAATAAACATACAGCTTGTAAATGTGTTGCCTGTCATGACTTAAATCGACTATGAGCAGCTTGCACTCTCTTTTGTTTCTGTATAATTCTTATTTTGGTGCCAGAATTCCTGGAGGAAATCAGAATGGAAAAGCTGAGTTGGAAACCCTGAGCCCAGACTGAGAGCTTGAAGCAACTGTAGGAAGCAGCTGTAGCATACAAAGTATTCCTTGATACTATTGAAGTCTGAGCCTGTACCAGGACCTAACATAATCTTCTTGGATCAACCTATATGCAGGGGACCATCTCTGTGTTGTGAAAACTTAGACATGTCTCTTCTTTTGCTTTGCTTCAGTCTACTACTGCAATCTGTATATACATCATTGGAGATGTCTCACCTCAGTAGTGGACATTACCGGGAGCTCAGTACCTACATGGAGACAGACATTATCTTCAGTACATTTATCCCCATTTACATACCAATCGACCTATCCCAAAATGTTGAGAACATTTTTGAGAGTCAACCAATTGTACTCTGGAATACCTTTCTGTGAGTACTTGTTTGAATGTGATATGGGTGTTCTGGCTACAAGGTGGTTCATGACCTGCTAAACACATGTAATTCCATTGAGAATAATAAACTAGATACGGAGCAATGTGAAAGACAGTTTCACATTTTTCTTCTTCATTAGGCATCTACAAATATTTCCACTTCTCTTTGTTATGTTTCCAGTCAGGAAGAAATCAGACAGAGTAACCACCAGCTTTTGTGTCTGCTCCATGGTGTGATTCCATGGTCCGACTTATATATTTTTAACTCATTGCCTCTAATACGTCAAGATAAATTTCCACTTTGCTCACCTCTATTTGGCTATCTAAATGACTTGTGGTTGAATATCTGTTTCTTTCCAGAGACTTGAAAAATAAAATTAACTTGAATATCCCTATTCCTTAGTACATATCTTAGCATCTCCTGTTCCACATGTTCTGGCTTTAGTATCTTTAAAGTAGCTCAGAGTTTAGACACAGTGGTCATACTTATGGCTTATTTATCATTGATAATGTAATGTAGGATCCTGAAATTCATGTTTCATACCCATATTCTGTGTTCTGCTTAGTTAGACCAGCTGGAAATAAAGTGCCATATGTTTTAATAGGAGGTTTTATGATTTTTTATTTCTAACATTTCTATCTGTCCTTCTCCTCCCTCAGAATCTCAGTTTTGTGTTAGGATTTGTCTTTTTAGTACTGAGTCTTTTCTGTGCACTGCTGTTTATTCTAACTCTCATCCAAGTTCTCCTGTACCCTGTTGATTCTTGTCTCGATGCCCAATTGAATTCATTGCTTGCTTCTATCTTTTTTTGTGTTATACATCTCTTTACTATCTGAAGTAGTATCTGTCACTTTAACTCTCTGAAAAACTGTGAGTTATGTTCTTGATTATTTATGATACTGTCAAGGAGTCATTATGCTTTTTCATATTTTCTGTTTTTCTCTTGATGCTATAAATGTTACATGTGTTCATTTGAACATCATTTTTTGGAATTAGGAAGGTCCTCTGCTGAGAAGTATTTTCTTGAAACCTCAAAACATAGTTCCTCTCTAAGGAGGAAACAAATATACAAGCTTGTGGTCCTGGTAGTTGTATTGTTATGGAATACTGAATAGAAAAAGAAACAGGATGCCTAATTTATTTTGGAAGTAAAGTACTCTTAGGAATGCTTTAACACAAGAGGAAGGAAAGAGCCCATCCTCAGAGATAGACAAGAGGCAGAGAAGACTGAATTGTTAACTGACAGAAGTCTTAATCTAGTTTCTGCTTGACTTGTGACAGGGGGATCAAGTATCAATTCTTTGAAGCATAAATCATAATTTTTAAAGTTTACACAAATATATAACATCTTTGAGTATATTAACATGACCACAATCTGTAATCTACTGCAATTCTCACTGTAGAAAAATCAAGTAACAAGTGTCTGTAAGCAGCTGGATTAGACTCATGCTTTACAGCCATTACTAAAGCTTTGGCACCAAAAAAGGATGGTTGTGGCTAAAATAATGAAAAATGAGCAGCCTTTCCACTGTCTGATATATAATGATAGATAAGATTTCAGCAGCATGAGAAGCACTGAAGTATATCTTCAGTAGGAAGGAAAGGACACTAATAAGTGTGATTCTGTAACTAAGAGAAGAGAAGCCAATGATGTCGCAAGGTGGTTTTCATAGCATATTAGAACTCCACTGATTAATATTTTAAAACTAATATTTTGAAAACTTAGCTCTCATTTTCACATACTTTAAACCACTTTCTAGGATATTTACAAAGTGCATTTATATACCTTAAACCACTTTCTTAGACATTCAAACATTACATCAACTTATAGTGTTTGTTTCCCCCATACAGGCTTTTACCAGGAGGCGCATTTGTTTGATTACTGGGGGAACTGATTGACAAGCAAGTTATTTTAAATGAAAGAATTGTAAAAAAAGAAATTTTTAGGTATGAGTAGCTTCAGTTTGAATTTTATTTAAATCTAGTTTTGTGAGATTAGCTGTTTCAATGTGAAGCCAGCAATATAATGTCTTCTTCAGCAGGGAACTTAGTATCTGTAGAAAGGAACAAGACCTGACTTGTATGTATGATATGGACTGACCATGCAGATGCAGCCATGTTCAGAGGAGCTGCCTAAGGTTTTATTACCTCTGGTAAACTTCTATAGTAACAACCTGCTGTCGGCACGACAAGAGATCTGAGAGGGTTAAGTCTGAGCAGGAAGTATAATCCAAATAACCTCTGTATCAGCCAAAATGACAGAGACTTAACAGATACCTGGGCACGCAGTCTGGGGTCCTCCATGGTGTTCTCAAAGACTTTATAGGGAGCATAGGTTGACAGTCTTTGGATGACACATAAAACCATATTAAGCCTTCAGTTGCCACACAGGGCATCATCAGCCTTCAAACACCAGACTAATAAGGTCTGAGAGATTTTTCTGTGGAGGAGAAACTAGGAAAAAGTAACCTACCTAGGCCAGGTAGAATAGGGCATTTGACTAAAGAATGTCCATAGGTTGGGCAGGGATGTATTGTTGGATGAAGCATGTGGCAATTCACAGTTTAGTTGTCATCATTACCACAGTTGAAATATGATCAAAGAAAAGGCCATTTCTGCCCATCTTATTTGTGGATAACCATAGCTACTTCAGACTTCAGAAGTCTGTCAGAGAAAGCCTTTTTCATTAAATTCCTTAAAGGCAGAATCTGGAAGCAATCAAGATGTCCCTCAACTAAGGAATGGATACTTAAATTGTGGTACATTTACACAATGGAATACTACTCAGCAATTAAAAACAAGGAAATCATGAAATTTTCAGACAAATGGTGGGATCTAGAAAAGACCATCCTCAGTAGGGTATCCCAGAAGCAGAAAGACACACATGATATATACTCACTTATAAGTGGATATTAGACATATACTATAATAGATGAACATACTAAAATCTGTACACCCAAAGAAGCTAAGCAAGAAGCAGGACTTTGGGTAAGATGACCAATCCTTACTCAGAAACACAAAAGGGATGGACATTGGAAGAGGGAGAGAACAGGAAACAGGACAGGAGCCTACCACAGAGAGCCTCTGAAAGGCTCTACCCTGCAGGGTATCAAAGCAGATGGTGAGACTCATACCCAAACTTTGGGCAGAGTTCAGGGAATCTTATGAAAGAATGGGGAGATAGAATTGGAGAGGACAGAAACTCCACAAGGAGAGCAACGGAACAAAAAAAATCTGGGTACAGGGGTCTTTTCTGAGACTGATACTCCAACCAAGGACCATGGATAGAGATAGCCTAGAACCCCTGCACAGATGTAGCCCATGGCAGCAGAGTATCCAAGTGGGTTCCCTA
The DNA here is from genome assembly GCF_907164565.1 of Psammomys obesus. Classification (NCBI taxonomy): domain Eukaryota; kingdom Metazoa; phylum Chordata; class Mammalia; order Rodentia; family Muridae; genus Psammomys; species Psammomys obesus. The sequence goes on from NW_026590435.1 coordinate 256,331, forward strand.
GTAAGGGGATCAGCATTTCTCTCTCTGACATGAACTCATTGGATGTCTCTTTGATCACCTACCCCCTTAGGGGGGCCAGCCTTGCCAGGCCACAGAGGAAGATAATGCAGCCAGTCCTGATGAGACCTGATAAGATAGGATCAGTTGGAAGGGGAGGAGGACCTCCCCTATCAGTGGACTTGGAGAGGGGCATGAGAGGAGATGAGGGAGGGAGGGTGGGATTGGGACAGAATGAAGGAAGTGGTACAGCTGGGATAAAAAAAACCTAATAAACTGTAGTTAATATAAAAATAAAAAATAAATTAAAAAGAAATAAGTATTATAATAAAAACCAAAAAATCCATATTCAGCAGAACTCTCTGAGAGGTGTGAGGAGGAGCATCTGATATATTACCACAGTCACTTGAATATTTTTATTAATTAATGCAATTTATATCTTGGTCATACAACCCAACCTCTTCTACTCCAAATCCCTCCCTATCCCTGATATACCCTCCCCTATTCTGCTCCATACCTACACACCCCAGCTCCTGTTGTCTCATGATGACTGAGCTCATCTCCCTTTCCTTTGGTCTGTTAGGGCAGTCCCATCAGGGGAAAAATGATCAACAAATAGAAGACATAGTACATGTCAGAAATATCTTCCACTCCCCTAAATAGTGGGATCACATGAAGAAGCTTAATCAGCCCATCAGCTACTTATATGTAGAGGACCTGGGTCTAGATGATGCATTGTCCTTGGTGGGTGCTTCAGACTCTGTAGGACCCTCTGGGCCTGGGTTGATTGGCCCTGATGATCTTCTTGTGGAGTGCCTGTCACACACATATAAATGAATAACTATATGGATATAACCAACTTAATCCATCCTTTAGGTTTTAGTATTGCTTTTTATGTGATTGAAAAAGCATCAGCCCTCAGCTCAAATGGAAAAAAGAGAGAATTTATTCTATAATAGATTTGAGAGTCTGTAAACACAATTTATATAATCCCAAATTCCATGTTACAATGTGGAAGCAGCTTCATGCATTTTTCATAGTAACAGAATATTTTTTTAAAAAGCTATAAATCCAATACCATGCTGGAAACATCAGAGAGGATGTTAAAAGCAAGATGTGGAAAGTTATCACACAGGCCCAAGATGCTATGTGATGTCATTCTTGTCTTTTAGATTGGCAGAAGCCAGTGGTATGCTGGTTACTACATTCCAAAATGATTTTATTCATTAGCTATAGGAGATCATCTCAACAGCAGAGAAATGGCTATTCAGGGTGCTGCAGGTAACCTGGACTATGGGAATGAGCCCCTAGAAGTACTACATTCCAATGTCTCCACATCAATGAAGTTTTTATAGCCAGTCTTTGCAGACACAGCTCTTTCCAGGAGTTCTCAATGATACTTGTATACACTCATATAGTTCAATATTTAGTATGGGATAATCCTTGGGGAAGGCTAATTCTCTTTCTTTCAGTTGTTGCTAATTGCCTGGTTTGGTCAACACGTTACCTCTTAACATAGCATTAATCCATAGATCTCAGATTAATGCAGTGTAAGTAAATGGCATTTTTTCCCAGTGTTGGGAGGTCTGAAGTAAGAATCGTTCCTTCAGTAGAACCCAGTGGACTTCAGGCTCATGACTTCTGTTAAGCTCCCTCTGTTATGGTCATTCAGACTCTTATCTACCACAGATTTTGAAAGAAGCTTCTGGTGGCCCATCCCCAAGCACTGAAGGCCATGAATGAAACAATTCAACCCACCTACCTGCAACAAAGTTTAACTTCCTCCCATTGTGAGCACTTTTGTACTGTCTTAATGTACTTAGGGTTTTCCTCTCTTTTATATGCCACCTTAACTTTTGTCTCTCACTGTGAACTCCTCATTCATTTAATATGCCAACTCAGAGAAACACATTTCCTTTACTATTTTTTTTACTACTTTTTACATTTTTGTACAGATTTATTAAGTTTTACACTATGTTTATGAGTGTTTTGCCTATACATTTATGTGTGTGTACCATTTATGTGCATGGTTCCTTCAGAGTCCAGTTCCTTCAGAGGCCAGTGGAGGATATGGATCCCCTAGAACTGGTGTTACATATTATAGGAATCTAAAACTGGCTACTCTGACAAGAGCAGCAAGTACTCGTAACATCTCAATCATTTCTTCTGTCTCCAGAACACTATTTTACAAATGTTTTTTATTTTTTATTTCATGTACTTGACTTTCTTGTAGAAGCATGAATGCCACAGCTGTGCTTGGTTCGCAAAGATGCCCAAAGCGATTTTATGACCTGTAGCTATACATGGTTCCTAGGCCACCCTGTGGGCAGTGTGAACTAATGTTATTAAAAGGGATCAGTGTGCCTAAGGCCTGGATATCTCTCCCCCAAAGAGACACTTTAACAATAGAAGTGCATACAAACAAACTTGTTGCAAAAAAATGATTATGAAGTTGAATCATTACAAAATAAAATTACACGAAGCTCTTATCCACACTCCTAGTGAACACCTTAATCACTCTTCCATAACCCAGTGCTTCTATGAACAGAAACATCATAAGCACCTATGCATTCAGCAGTCATAGGACACAGACAAGTGACAATTTATACACACAATGCACAATAAGAAAATAATTACTAGGTGCAATTTAATTTCTGAGAGTTTAAGAGCCATTCCATAATGTTCCTGAGTTGTCAGAGGCTTATTCACAACAGCTTTACCTGTTACAGGAAAAGTCAAGGCCTAAGACCTCTAGGTTCCTGAATTTGATTTAAAAAAATCTCTGAGAAAAATGGACTAACTATACTCTTCGCTCTACTTCTTTGGGTTTAGATGGAGATGGAAAAAATTTCAAATTTTGATGACTGTATACTTTGCCATTGAGGAGATCAATAAGGACTCACAACTGCTTCCCAATGTGACATTGGTTTCCATGTCTACAATGCCTTTAATTCTAACAAAAGAACCTTGGAGGGCCCTCTGATGTTGTTGTCTGGAAAGAGTGATTATATCCCTAACTACCAATGCAAAACACAACACAAAGCTCTAGGAATCATTTCAGGAACCAGGCTGGAATTTTGTGCTGCTATCAGAACACTTTTGGTGCTCTACAAAGTCCCACAAGTAAGTTAGGTAAGTATTTTTGTGTACAATCACATAGGAAATTTTCCAAAGATAACAAACAAGTGTTATTCATTCACATAAAACCAGTGAATGAATTACCATGATATGGCAATGATTAACATTGGAAAGGGTGTGGTGAAAAGCATGAGCAGGACATTCTAAGAATTTTGAAGCAGATCACTTAGTAGTATTCATGTTTCTGTCTCCAAAGGTGTACTGGCATGGTGTATTGTGGATACTCAGGCTGTATTTGCTCACAAGTCAAAGTCTACAACACAGATACCTAACTACCCAATTTGCCCATAGACCTCTCATAATTCATAGAATGGTCAATATCTGACACAGAAAATAGAAAGTCCAGGACTTTTAACCAAATTTGGAACAATCCTCAAGATGATCATCAGTGAAAATGGCCCAAGGAATTTTTATGATATCATTCAAGATAGTAGATCTCAGAACAGTCATAGAAAATACCTACTTAGATATATTTCCACTACTGACGATTGCCAGCCTATACTGAAGTAAAGCATCCACCAGAGGGCATTATTAAAAACAGAGAAACCATTGGGTGAGTGTAAGGGTCAGGAAAAAAAAATCAAGATTACAAAACCCACAGCATCACTGTGATTGTTATCACTCAGTTAAACAATTCATATGTGAAGAATGAACAGATTTCCTCTCTTAAGGTAATGACCCCAAATACCTAGAATATCAGTATCACTTTTTTTTTCCTTTGATTCCTCAGGTCACATATGGACCTTCTGATACCGAGCTAAATGACAAAGTTACATTCCTATACTTTTATCAGATGTCTCCTAAAGACAGAAGTCTAGCCCATGGGATGATCTCTTTATTGCTACACTTTGGCTGGATTTGGGTGGGAATCTTTGTGGTTGATGATCTAAAGGAAAAAAAGTCCTCTCTCACCTGAAAGCAGAGATGGCATCAGAAGATATCTGCATGGCTTTTACACAAAATTTCCCAGTTTATTGGAAGGAAGGTTTAAAATATGTTGCTGTTTTGGTGGACTTGAACTAACATACACAAGTAAATGTACAGGTATTATATGGTGATATAGATGACTTGTTGTTATTCTGCATTAATAATGAAATCTTTTTAGCCAGAGGAAAGGTGTGGATCATGGTAAAGCAACAGTATATTTAGAGTCAGCAGCAAATGAGAAGTATTTGATAATTTTTTTCAGGGGAAGTGTATCATTTTCAAAGGAGAGAACTATCCCTGGCTTAACGAACTTTCTTGAGGATCTTACATCCTCCCGGTACCCAGAAGATTTTAACTTCTATAAATTCTGGATTGACAATTATTTTTGTTCACCTCCTGCGATGCAATGTAAATATCCTAAACCCTGCCCAGCAAATACTTCCCTGAGTTTGAGCACACACATGATCTGATGACCATTTCTGAGCCCAGCTATTCCATATGGAATGCAGTGTATGCAGTGGCCCATGCCCTTCATAAAATGCTTTTGAGCAAAACTGAAATGGGATATAAGGAAGACAGAAACACAGACTGGCTTCTACCATGGCAGGTAAGCCCCACTCATAAGCAAGGGAAGCTCAGGATCTAACATTAATAGTAAGTAATTTACTATGGTCAAGCCAATAAAATGTTTTTCATCTTATAATTAAAAGTATAAGTTAAATGGAAAAGGGTTCTGTCACAGTGTATATGTATGTCTGTAATTTTCTTATATGATTTTGGGAATGAAAGCACTGACTTGACAGTAAGATTGAAAGTCTTTTAACAAATGCTTTCATAGTGTGAGATGAAATTCTGTAAGATATAAATATAATCCATGTAAAAATAAAGCAAGTTCAAAAATAAAAATGTATGTGCTTTCAATGGAATATGTCGAATGCCATAAGATATAGACACGGTGATCATATCCAAAGCTGCTCTTTCACATAAAATGCAATTTCTTCTAATAAAACAAGACTATAGGAAGAATCTTTTGTGGAAAATAAATATGTCCTAGAGTCATAAGTAACTAAAAAGTAACTGCTTGTACAAATTATTTTTTCTTAGTTGCATAAAATGAATTTAAAACCAAACTGTGCTTCTATCTAAAAGGTTAGAGCACAATGTTCATAAGCCGAGGCTATATCTCCATGCATTAGTGATAAATGGATGTGTTCGGGTTTTAAAACAACAAGATAAAAACAGGATTCATTCAAACATATGAGCCTTGATGATCACCTTCAAATAGGGTATCATCAAGAAGATTGTTGAACATGTCAATTTAACTTAAAATTATATCAAATATAGATAAATAAAAAATAAATTCTAAATGTATGGTGTACTATATAATCTTGAGTATCATGGAAAATAGTAATATTTGACATAGACATTGAAACAGTTTGTGAACATGGCTTTCCAGAGATGGGATCTTAGGTAAGTTACTATATCTCTTCTATGGATGACAGAGTATCTAAGCAACAGTTCTTTATAACATGAGTAGGAATTAGGTTACACAACGTTGAATATCATAAGTTGAAGTATTAACCCATTGTATTTGTTATATATGTAATTAAATCATGGTGTAGGGATGACTCAGCAGTTATAATAAGGTGCTGCTCATACAGGGTACCTGAGTTTGGTTGTTAGCACACATATGGTAGCTCACAACTGTCTTTAGCTTCAGCTCCAAGGAATCTGACACACTCTTTTGCTCTCTGCAGGCATCAGGCATGCACTTTGTGTACGTATATACATAATTGTAGACATTAAATAAAAATAAAAATAAAAATAGCACATATCTAGGGGCTTTAGGTGGCTCAGGGTTTAGGAGTACTTCTTGCTCTTGAGAAGACCCATGCTTGGTTCCTGGTATCTATTTAAAAGCTTACAACTGTCTGTAACTCCACCTCTGGGGGATCCAGCACCTTCTCCTGGCCTTCAGCGGCACAAGGCACATTTGTAGTGCATATTTTCTCACATAGTGCTCATATCAAAGCTGAAAGTCAAAAGTGACAGAAAATAAACCAAAGAGATATGAAGGCAGGTAGTGGGTCTCTATTCACATTCCTGAGTTATAGTTGCCATAAATTTTAAACTTATTTATTATACATATTAAATGAATCTGATACTTTGCATAAACTCTACTAATATCACATCAAGGTATTCTCTGTATATGTATGCATACCTATTTACCTATTTGAAATACACTCATATTATTTTGTGTCATAAAAATGGACATATCTTAGTACATATGAACCCACCAAAATACTGTTGTTTACATTTTGCTCAAAATTTTCTTGACAAAAATTTACATTTTCTAATTAGAAATGTTTTGCTCATGCTGGAGAAAGGCCCAGGGCCTTATTCCCTCTAAGAACATGCTCTACATTTTCCATACCTTGGACAACATTTCTCCTTGTGTTCAGCAACTTCTGCATTACTTTCATGGGGAGATTTGTTCATCTCACTAAAACAAGTGGGGAGTCAACCTAAACAAACTAATCCTCTTCAAAAATAAACCCATGTTAGAGAGAGAGAGAAAAAAAGGACTTTCTCTTCAAGATCATCAACCAGTAATTTGTATGGGCCACTCATATCAAAAGATGTCTCTCTTCAGCGGCATCCATTTCTGAGGAAAATTCAAGTGACAAATGCTGGAGATGAAATAAGCTTTGATGAGAACAAGAATATTGTAGAAATGTATGACATACAAATTTTTGTGGAACATTCTAAGCATAATTCATTATTAAAGTGGGAGAGTTTCTCTTCAAGAGTACACAAGATCAAGGCTTTTTCATCAATGAAAATTCTGATTAAATGGCCAAGCAACTTCAATCAGGTCTGGAATTTTTCATTATTTAATATGTAGAAAAATATTTTTAAGGAGTTATTAAAATCATGTGATATCTCTTTGAAATTTTAAAATAACTGTTTTTTAAATTTCATTTTACTTTCTTTACATCGAAAGGATGGTCCCTCCCTCCTCACCTCCCAGATTCCTCTTTCCTCTCTTTTCCTGTTTCCTTCTCCATTTCCTCCCAGAAAAGGATATCTCCCCTCCCACCATATCAAACCTCTCCAGCACATCAAGTCACACCAGAACTTGATGAGCATACCATCATCCACTGAGGCCAGGCAAAGCAACCAGGCCAGGGGGAAGTGCTCCAAAAACAGTCAGTAGAGGCCATGTTAGAAACAGCCCCACCCCGCATCTACACTTACCAGGTTACCCACATGAAGACCCAACTAGCCATTGGCCACATGTGTGCAGAGGGCCTAGGTCCAGTTTCTGGTTACTAAAAATATAGCTGAGTGAATGCCCTTGTTGTATGGTGGAGCATCTTTTGGGTATATGACCAGGAGTGATACATCAGAGTCTTGAGGTAAAACTATTCCTAGTTTTCTGAGAAAGTGCCAGCTTGATTTCCAGAAAGGTTGTACAAGTTTCCACTCACATCACCAATGAAGGAGTATATCCCTTTCTCCACATCCTTGCCAACATGTGTGATCACGTGATTTTTTTTTTTAAATCAGCCATTCTGACTGGAGTAAAATAGAATCTTAAAGTCATTTTGATTTGCAGTTCTCTGATGGCTAAGGACATTGAGCATTTTTAGCTGCTACTCAGCCATTTGAGAGTCCTATTGTGAATTCTCAGTTTACTTCTGTACCCCATGTTTTAACTGGATTATTTGATTTGTTGATGCTTGATTTCTTAAGTTTACTGTGTATTTTGGATAGTATTCCTCTCTGTGATGTAGGGTTGGTGAAGATCTTTTCCCAATCTGTAGGCTGTCATACTGTTCTATTGACAATGTCCTTTTATTTATAGAAGCTTTTCAGTTTCATGAGATCCCATTTATTAATTGTTGATCTTAGAGCCTGTGCTGTTGTGGTTCTATTTTCTGCTATTCTAATGAGTTCCAGGATTTTCCCCACTTTGGCTTCTAATAGATTTAGAGTCTCTGCTTTTATGTCAAGGTCTTTGATACACTTGGACTTGAGTGTGTGCTGGGTGATACATATGGGTCTATTTGCATTTTCTACATGCAGGCATTCATTTAAAACTTCAGTTTGGTTCTATTGACCAACCTGCCTGTTTTTGTGCCAATACCATGCAATTTTTATTACTATTTCTCTGTAGTATAGGTTGAACTCATGGATGTTGATACTGCCTGAAGTTCTTTTATTGTCCAGAATTGTCTTGGCTATCCTATGTCTTTAATATTTCCATATGACATTAATGGTTGCTCTTTCCAGGTCTGTAAAGAATTGTGTTGGAAAATAATGGGAATTCTACTGAATCTCTTGATGGCTTTTGGTAGAATTGCCATTTTTAGTATGTTAATCCTACCTATCCACAATCATGGGAGAACTGTTGATCTTCTAACATCTTCGGTTTCTTTTTTTTTTAATTCTCTATTAATTACACTTTATTCACTTTGTATCCCCCTGTGGTTTCCTCCCTCCTCCCCTGTTGGTCCCACCCTCCCTCCTCCTTCTTCACACATGCCCGTCCCCAAAGTCCACTGATAGGGCAGGTCCTCCTCTCCTTCCTTCTGATCTTGTCTATCAGATTTCATCAGGAGTGGGTGCATTGTCATCTTCTGTGGCCTGGTAAGGCTGCTCCCCCCCTCAGAGGGAGGTGATCAAAGACCAGGCCAATCAGAGTATGTCAGAGGCAGTCCCTTTTCCCAATACTATGTAACCCACTTGGACACTAAACTGCCATGGGCTACATCTGTGCAGGGGTTCTAGGTTATCTCCATGCCTGGTACTTGGTTGGAGTATGAGTCTCTGGGAAGACCCCTATGTTCAAATTTTCTGGTTCTGTTGCTCTCCTTGGGAGTTCCTGTCCTATCCAGATCTTACTATTTCCCACTTCTTACATAAGATTCCATGCACTCTGCCCAACAGTTGGCCATAAGTCTCAGCGTCTGCTTTGATAGTCTGCAGGGCAGAGTCTTTCAGAGGCCGTCTATGGCAGGTTCCTAGGTTGTTTCCTGTTAATATCCAGTATATATAAAGAACTAAAGAAGCTGAAAAGCAGCAAACCAAGTAATCCAATTAAAAAATGGGGAACAGAGCTGAACAGAGAACTCTCTGTAGAGGAATATTGAATGGCAGAGAAACACTTAAAGAAATGTTCAACCTCATTAGCCATTAGGGAAATGCAAATCAAAACAACCCTGAGATTTCACCTTAAACCCACCAGAATGGCCAAGATGAAAAACTCAATTGACAACACATGCTGGAGAGGTTGTGGAGAAAGGGGAACCCTTTTCCACTGCTGGTGGGAATGTAAACTTGTACAACCACTCTGGAAATCAATCTGGCGCTTTCTCAGACAACTAGGAATAGTGCTTCCTCAAGATCCAGCCATACTACTCCTAGGCATATATCCAAAAGAGGCTCAAGTACTCAATAAGGACATTTGCTCAACCATGTTTGTAGCAGCTTTATTTGTAATAGCCAGAAGCTGGAAACAGCCCAGATGCCCCTCAACTGAAGAATGGATGCAGAAATTGTGGAGTAATACTCAATGGAGTATTACTCTGCAATGAAAAATAAGGAAATCATGAAATTTGCAGGTAAATGGTGGGACCTGGAAAGGATCCCAGAAGCAAAAAGACACACATGGTATATACTCACTCATATAGACATATAGCATAGGCTAAACCTCCTAAAATCTGTACATCTAAAGAAACTAATCAAGAGAGAGGACCCTGACGAAAATGTTCAATCCCCGTCCTGAAAGGCAAAGAGGATGGACATCAGTTTCTTTTTTTCAAAGACTTGAAGTTCTTCTCATACAGATCTTTCAATTGCTTGTTTGGAGTTACACCAAGAAATTTTATAGTATGTTTAGTTATTGTGAAGTGTGTTTTCCTAATTTCTTTATCAGCCCTATTGTTGCTTGCATACAGGAAGGCTACTGATGTTTTTTAGTTAATTTGGTATACAGACAATCCTCTGAAAGTGTCTAGCACCTGTAGAAGTTTTCTGGTAGAAACTTGGGGGTCACTTATGTACAATATCATATCATCTGCAAATAGTGATACTTTGACTTCTCCTTCAATTTGTAGCCTTTGATCATCTTTACTTGTTCTATTGCTCTAGATAGAAATTCAAGTACTATGTTGATGGGGTATAGTGTGGTTTGCAACCTTGTTTTGTCCCTGATTTTAGTGAAAATGCTTGAAATTTCTGTCTATTTAATTTGATGTTGGCTATTGGCTTGCTATATATTGCCTTTATTGTGCTTAGGTATGTGCTTTGTCTCCCAGACCGTATGATGTCTCTTTAAATTTTTTTTCAATTTTTATTAATTACACTTAATCACTTTGTATCCCCCCCATAAACCCTTCCCTCCTCCCCTACAAATCCCAACTTCCCTCCTCCTTCTCCACACATGAACCTCCCCAAGTCCACTGATAGGGAAGGTCTTCCTTTCCTTTCTTCTGATCCTAGTCTATCAGATCTCATCAGGAGTGGCTGCATTGTTTTCCTCTGTGGCCTGATAAGGCTGCTCCTCTCTCAGGGTGAGGTGATCAAACAGCAGGCCAATCAGTTCACGTCAGAGGCAGTCCCTGTTCCCATTACTATGGAACCCACTTGGACATTGAACAGCCATGGGCTACATCTGTGCAGGGGTTCTAGGTTATCTCCATGCATGGTTCACATGGTATATACTCTCTCATATAGATATATAATATAGGATAAACCTATTACAATCTGTACACCTAAAGAAACTAATCAAGAGGGTGGACTTTGGCTATAATGCTCAATCCCCATCCCAAAAGGCAAAGAGGATGGACATCAGAAGAAGAAGAAAACAAGAAACAAGTTAGGAGCCTGCCACAGAGGGCCTCTGAAAGGCTCTGTCCTGCAGACTATCAAAGCAGATGGCCAACTGCTGGGCAGAATGCATGGAATCTTATGAAAGAAGTGGGAAATAGTATGATTTGGAAAGGATAGGAGCTCCAGAAGGAGAGCAACAGAACCAAAAAATCTGAGCACAGGGGTCTTTCCTGAGACTCATATTCCAACCAAGTCTCTTTGAAACTTTAAAATGATTGTTACATGCTGTTCTATTGTGATTGTGAACTTTTGTGTGAATGCTCATACATATGAGCACATGTACCTGTTAAGGCCACACTAGTTATCTTCCTCAGTTGCTTTGTCTTTAATTTTTAAATAGGATATAGCTCTGAAACCTTCACTTTATGATTTTACTGTATTCAGTGGACACCATTTCTTTGACTTTCTCACTGTCTTCATGATCACAAAATTTGTATTGCAGGAATATTTTCTACACTCAACTTTCCTTTCCATCCCTTCAGCATGATCAAATTCAGGTTCTCATGTTCATGTGACAAACATGTTAAACACTAAATCATCTCTTCAGTCCTATTTCATTACTTTAATTCAGAAATAAAATCCAATATTTCAGAATTATGTACATACACATAAAAATATACAGTTATCCAGAAGCATATTCCTGTTAATATATACATATTTATGAGACAGACACTGATTCCAAATCAAGGCAGAAAATAGGTCTAAGAAAAGATAGACTAGTTTCTGTTCTACACAATTTCTAATATATAACAAACTAAAGTTGTGTTAGAAGTTTACAAAGAAACACATAATTTTAACTAATTCCTGTAGAGAGAATTAGATGAGTTGAATTTCAATGTGTGTTCATTCATGCTGCAGTGATTAAATGAGTTTTTATGGCTATATAGGTGTGTATTTGTGTGCTTCTATGTGTACACACACATGCATACAAACATGTATACATTCATACACTTTTATTATACATGCATGATCATGCTTAAGCATCTTTCCATTCATACAACTCATACTCAAGCATACCAATAGATTTACTAGGGTGTGAACTAGCATGAACAAGAAATAAATTATGGATTTTGATACAACACATTTCTGTAACTAATGTACATGAGCTGCCAGATATGTGTATCAGGAACTGAACTCATATTTCTCTGCAAGAGCAGTATGCACTCTTAATTGCTGATACAGTTATCAAGAAGCTAATATATTATGAGACAGAAACTGATTCCAAATCAAGTCAGAAAAGAGGTCTAAGAAAAGATAGAAATAGTTCCTATCCTACACAATTTCTAACATGTAACAAACTAAAGTTGTGTTAGAGGTTTAATAGTTAATGTGATTAACTAAGGTTCTACTGGTGGAAATCCTATGTGATGACACCACTAACATTTGAAAAGAAAGGCGTGGCTGCATTGGAAGTCAAGGGTAAAAGTCACAGTAATAGATCAAAATTCACCAATGGCCAAACCATCTTTCATGAGAAAATTGAACTTCCTTTTGTAGCTAAAGTAGAGTGCCTGGGTATTACTACATGACTGGAAATGTAAAAGTGGAAATAGATGAGGCAAGAGTGACTGGGTTTATGTCTGATAATCCAACCCTTCCGTAATTCATATGATAAATGAGTTCTGGCTTGCTGCCTCACAGGAGAGAATATATGGATGTTATACACATTTCAAAAAGGCTAGGAAGAAGTGAGTCACAGTTTAGTCACCATAAAGGGATGCTGAGCATTTAGCATTGGGAAGTGTGCTAACTTCAAATCTTCATTCTACACTCCCATATTCACACTTCTGAGTTCCTCACAAATACATAAAATTTAGTTATTTAGGCTAAATATTTTAAATTAATGTACAATATTACGACCAGGTTTTCTTTGTTGCCCTCAGACTCCTCAATCTGTATGTGCACAGAGCTGTGGCCCAGGATCCTGGAAAGTTCCACAAGAAAGACCTGTCTGCTGTTTTTCTTCTGTATTTTGTCCAGAACAGCATATTTCAAACCATACAGATAGAAAAATAACCTTTCCTCAAACAGCTTGGAAATGTAGAAGGGGAAAGCTAAGAAGTGACTGTGGTGATGGAATGCTGTGCTTTTCCCTATGTCTCTTTTACTTTTCCCTAAATCCATAAGTAATTATTGATGTTGTCACACAATGTATGAATGTCTAAGTGGCAGTACGCATACTATTCAACCTACTTAAAAACCCTCCCTTTTGGTACATGTAATGGCCATCTCAGCTCTTGCAGTGATCCATGCTATTAGCTCCCCAGTGAATGTGAGATCTCCAGTTGTTCAAGATCGAACTGTATTTCTATAATAAAGAAAACCTAATGATTCCTGCCTGAAAATAAGTCCAGGAAAAGTGCATGTGTGATTGTTTCTTCAATGCACAAGAAATGGAACTGCATTTACAACATTTATAGTTGTCATTTTCAGTATCAACAAGAGTAGAAAAAGCCAATATTTGTAAATAAAAATATGGATGTCTGTTTAGGGTTGTGCTCAACCATGTTATAACATATACAAGTAACATCATATGGAAAAAGTAGGTTATATTTTTGAATACACACACACACACACAAAGACAAAAATACAACATTTAATGAAAAAAAGAGTCCATGAATTTGAGAGAGAATAAATATAAGGTGGGTCCAGGAGAATGTCTAGAGAGAACAGGAAGTGATATAATGAGGTAATTAGGCTATTTTTAAAATGAAAATATTTATAAAAAGAATAAAAAGTCAGAAGGACTATATATTATAATGATGAGAATCTACTATTTATTTATTATATTCAAAAACCCAACTCTTAGACAACTGTATAACCAACAGAACTTTTTATGTTTTATTGAAAACGATAAAATATTGAAAAATTATTTAAATATTCTTTATTTTCTAAGATCCAAGGCGACCATAGGATAAATTCCTGTGGCAGTGTGCTATATGACTCAAGTACTATGTTTCAGAGATATGGAGAGAGCAGGCAGCCTTGCCTTGTTCGTGATTTCAGTGTGACTGATTTGAGATTCCCTCCATTTAGTTTGATGTTATCTATAAGCTTGCTGTGTGTTGCCTCTACTATGTTTAGGTATGTGCCTTTAAACATGGACAGGTGTTGGACTTTGTCAAATGCTTTTTTGGCATCTAAGGAGATGATCAAGTGGTTCTTTTTCTTTTAGTTTGATTATATGGTGGATTACATTGATGGATTTACATAGACTGAACCAGCACTACATGCCTGAAATGAAGCCTATTTGGTCGTGGTGGACAATATCTTTAATGTGTTCACGGATTTGGTTTCCAAGTATCTTAACTGAGTATTTCTGCATCAATGTTCACGGGAGAAATTGGTCTGAGGTTCTCTTTCTCTGCTGGGTCTTTGTGCAGTTTAGGTGTCAAGGTGACTGTGGCCTCATAGAATGAGGTCGGTAATGTTCCTTCTATTTCTATTTTGTGGAACAGTTTGAAGAGTACTGGTATTAGTGCTGGTGTGGTAGAATTCTCCTGCTGTGGTAGAATTCTTCACTGAAACCATCTGGCCCTGGGCTCTTTTTGGATGGGGATTTTGATGGCTGCTTCTATTTCCTTAGGGGAGATATTTCCTTAGGGGAGATATTTAATCTATTTATGTGATCTTCATTTCACTTTGGTTAGTGGAATCTATCATGAAAATTTTCCATTCCATGTAGATGTTTAAATTTTGTGACATTTTGAAGTAAGACTTAATGATTCTTTTGATTTCCTTGGTGTCTGTCCTTGTCCCCATTTTCACTTTTTATTTTGTTCACTTAGTGTCTTTCTGCATTTTAGTTACTTTCATTAAGGGTTTGTCTATATTGTTAATTTTCTCAAAGAACCAGCTCTTGGTTTTGTTGAGTCTTTGAATCATTTTGTTTTTAGTACATTGAGTTTAGCGCTGAGTTTGATTATTTCCAGCTGTCTACTCCTCTTTGGTTTGTCTACATTTTTTTTGTTTTTTTTCCTAGGTCTTTCAGGTGTGTCATTAGATTGCTTATATAAGATGTCTCAAATTTCCTTATGAAGGCACTGAGTACTAAGAACTTTACTCTTAGCACTACTTGCATTGTATCTCATAAGTTTGGGCATGTTGTGCCTTCATTTTCATTCAATTCTAGGAAATCTTTAATTACTTTCCTTATTTCCTTCCTGACACCCATCATTGAGTAGATTGTTGTGTGTAGGCCCTTTTGCTATTTTTGTCATTATTGAGATACAGCTTTAGAACATGGTGGTGTAATTGGACACAAGGGATTATTTCAGTCTATTTGTATACATTGACTCTTGATTTGTGCCAGACTACATGGTTAATTTTGGAGGTTCTGTGGGGGTGCTGAGAAGAATGTATATTCTTTTGTGTCTGGGTGAAAAGTTCTGGAGACATCTATTGGGTCCATTTGATTCATGACCTCTGTAAGCTTCATTATTTCACTATTTGGCTTCGGTCTCAATGATCTGTCACTTGATGAGATCTGTCAAAGTCTCTCACTATGTCTCTCACAAAGTCTCTCACTCTTACTATGTAGGGACTGATTTATTATTTCAGCTTTAATAATGTTTCTTTTACAAGTGCAGGTGCCCTTCTTTTTGGACATAGTTGTTCAAGATATTGATATCCTCATGATGGATTTTTCTTTGATGGGGATGAAGTGTCCTTCCCATCTCTTTCAATTAATTTTGGTTGGAAGTCTATTATTAAATATTAATATTAGATTATTAGACATTAAGATGGCACTTACACTTTCTCCTTGGGTACATTTGATTGGCAAAACCTTTTTTCTTCCACTTTACTACAAGGAAGTATTTTACCTTTGTGACCGAAGTGTGTTTCTTGTATGCAGCTGAGTGCTGGATCCTGTTTTTGTAACCATTCTGTTAGTATGTGCCTTTTTATTGGATTGTTGAGCCCATTGATGTTGATAGATATTAGTGAGCAATGAATGTTAATTCCTTTTATTTGTGAAGGTGGTATGGATAGTGTATTTGTGTGCTACTTTTCTTTTGATTTTTTAATTTTTTAAATTTTTTTATTAATTACAGTTTTTTTCATTTTGTATTCCACCTGTAGCTTCCTCCCTTCTTCCCTCCCAATCCCACCATCCCTCCCCCTTCTCCACACATGACCCTTCCCAGACCACTGATAGAGGAGGTCTTCCTCCCCTTCCTTCTGATCCTAGTCTATCAGGTCTCATCAGGAGTGGCTGCATTGTCTTCCTCTGTAGCCTGGTAAGGCTGCTCTCCACTTCAGTGGAATGCGGTCAAAGAGCAGGCCAATAAGTTCATGTCAGAGACAGTCCCTGTTCCTGTTACTATGGAACCCACTTGGACAATGAACAGCCACGGGCTACATCTGTGCAGGGGTTCTAGGTTATATCCATGAATGGTCCTTGGTTGGAGTATCAGTCTCAGAAAAGACCCCTGTGCCCAGATTTTTTTGGGTCTATTGTTCATGTGGGTCTTCTCTTTTGATTTTTTTTTGTTATGACTTTATATATATCCTATGTTTCTTGGGTTTTGTTGATCTCATTGGCTTGGGGTTTTCCTTCTAGTAGCTTCATTATGTACAGGGTGCTGCATAGATATTGTTTAAACTTAGTTTTGTCAAGGAATATCTATGTTGACTATTAGTTTTACAGGGTATAGGAGGCTGAGTTGGCATCTGTAGTCTCTTAGTGTCTGCATGAAAACTTCCCAGGCCCTTTTCGCTTTCATACTCTCTGGAAAAGTCTGGTGTGATTTTGATAGGTCTCCCTTTGTATGAGAGTTGATCTTTTTCCCTTCCTGCTTTTAATATTTTTCTTCGTTGTGTATATTTAGTATTTTGATTATTATGTGGTACAAGAATTTTCTTTTCTGGTCTAGTTTATTTGGTGTTCTGTAAGCCTCTTGTATGTTTATGGGCATCTCTTCAGGTTGGGAAAATTTTCTTTTATGATTTTATTGAAAATATGTTCTGAACCTTGGAGCCTAGAATCATCTTTTTAGTCTATTCCTATTATTCTTAAGCTTCATCATTTCATAATGTCCTTGTTTTCTTGGATGTTTTGTATCATGAACTTTTCCATTGTTATGTTTTCTTTGAGGGATGCATCAGTTTCTTCAATTGTATCTTCATAGCATGAGATATAGTCTCCTTTACTTCTTGTATTCTATTGGTGATGTTTATCTCTGTGGTGCTTGATTTCTTCTCTAACTATTTCATCTCCAGGGATTTCTTGGTTTGTGTTTTCTTTATTGATTCTAATTCCATTTTCAAGCCCTGAATATCTTTATTCATTTCCTTCACCTGTTTGGTTGTGCTTTCCTCTCTATGATGGCCTATATTAGGTTTGCCTGTACTTCTTTGAGAGATTTGTTCTTTTCCTCTTTATATGCCTCTAACAACTGCATAAACACAAACTTAAGGTCATGTTCCTGTGTTTGAGTTGCATTAAAATATCCATTATTTTTGGGGGGGTTTCTGGTGGAGCAATGATGTCATGGTTTTTGTTGACTATGT
Organism: Psammomys obesus; assembly: GCF_907164565.1. Taxonomy (NCBI): domain Eukaryota; kingdom Metazoa; phylum Chordata; class Mammalia; order Rodentia; family Muridae; genus Psammomys; species Psammomys obesus. Next base: position 273,803 of record NW_026590435.1, read on the forward strand.
TCTTATGCTGGCCTTTAGCAATCTGGTTGTCTGTAGCCTTAGCTGTTTCTTCCTGGGACCTGCACCAAAGACTGGATCCGCCTGTCTCTGGAGTCTAGAGTAGTCTTCAGGAGACAAGAAATGTGCAGTGGCTCAAGAATGGGTGCTGGTGATTCAGATGCCAGTGTCTTGAAGGACAGCGTGTGGGCACACAAACATGTGGGGGACTGGTGAATTGAAGATCAGTGGGTGTACACACACTGGATCCCTGAATTTCTGGGTGCAGGTGCTGGTGTGGTCATGAGCATGGTGCAGGTGCAGTTTCAGGTACCCCAAAGGGCTCCAGGTACAAGAGGCATCCATGGAGTTCTTCAGAAAATAGTTGGGCTGTGGCTTGCAGGCCTGCCCAAAATTGTGCTCCTTGTTTTCAGATTCCTCAGAGCCCTGCCATCTTGGATCCAGAAGCTATGTGATTCTATTGTTCATCTGGTATCTATAGAATGACCAGCAGTACTGTGCTTTGATGGCTGGGATGCTGTCTCAGGAATCCTGACGTTGCCCTTAGGGTAGCAGGAGGGATCTGAAGTCTGGATGCTAGAGCACAGAGTCCCTGGATCTGGGGTTCCAAACTCCCTGGAGTATGTAGAATGGCATGTGGACCAAGGTTTGCTACTCCTGGACCTGTGAGATGGCCTGGATCAGATTGACTCCAATTCCTGGATGTCCTCTTCAGAACAGGAAGCACCAAAGTCAATGCTTTGGATCTAGCCACCTGTCCACTCACTGATCTCAGAGTCTCTGCCCCTCAGATACAGTGCACACTGGTCTCCACCATCTTGGATTCTCCTTTTTTTAGTCTTTTTTTTTTTTTGATGGATTTTTAAAATTACATTTTTATTTTTTCACATTAATTATATTTTATTCACTTTGTATCCTAGCTGTTTCATGATTCTTTTCTTTCGTTTTTGGTGGGAGGCTTTTGTGAATTTTTGAATTTCCTTGTGGGTCTGTTTATGTCTACTTAGGTTTTTGAATTATTGTTGAATTCATGTTTGAATCATCTTGCTTTGGCAAATCTAAAACTTATCCATTTCATGTACATTTTTAAGCTTACCAGAATACAGTATTTTTTAATGTTTCCTTAGAATATTCTGAATTTCTTTGGTTTCAGTAGTAATGTTTTTCTGATGTTTCTGATTCTGTGAATTTGAGTCCTCTATTTCTTTCTTTGATTTACTTGAGACAAGGGTCTGTTAATTTTGTTTATCTTCAAAAAGAATCAGCTCTTCTTTGATTAATTCTGTGTATTGTTTCCTTTGTTTCTATTTCATTGATTTCTATTAAAATCTTTTTATTTATTTTTAAATATATTATTTAATTTTTTATGTAATATTGCAGCATCTGCTCACACCTTTCCCAGCCTCTTCTTCTCACCTCACCTCCCAACCCATGAGTCACTCCTCCCTTTCTTTATCAGGACAAAAAGAAGCCTCCAATGGATAGCAACCAGGCTTGGCATATAAAGTGCAATAAGTTTATGAACAATTTCTGCTATTGAGGTTGCACAAGGCAGTATAATTATAGGAAAGGGATCCAATGGGAGGCAAAAGAGACAGATCGCCTTGGTCTTGCTCTTAGGTGTCCTCCATGAAAACCATGTAGAACATCTGTTATATATGTGCAGAGAGCCCAGATCTGTCTCATGCATGCTCTCTTGTTGGCAGTTCATTATTGTGAGATTGTATCAGGAGCCTTTCTGTGGGGTCATCCTCAACAGGGAAAGGAGATTTGGAGGGTCTTTGCATACAGGTTGCTCCACAGAGCAGATGAGGGGACTCTGAGGGAAGAGTGTTGGCCAGGTGCAGTGGTCAGGGGAATCTCGCTGCTGAGTTCTAAAATTCAGGACTTTCTGTGGTTTTAACTTACTATCAACAAAGCACTTCTTTATTTATACAAGTTTCACAGTACAAACATAGACTAATGATTACACAAGTGGTACAGAGAGGGTGTTTGATTTTTTCATCACATATCCAGGGTTACAAATTCAGTTACACTTAAAATATACAAACAGAACAGATTGAATTATTATTATTAGCCCCATACCTCTAATTTAAGGAATCTCAAGAATGTCTGCTTCAAGAAAATGCATTTAATATATGACAGCTGCTTTTAGGCTGGCAGTGTTTACAGTATGACCACAGTTCAGATAAACAGATAGTACCTGAACTGATATTTTTATGAATAGCAAATACTAATAAATAAATCCTTTTATTATGTGTATCATCATCTATGCTATAAAGTAGGAAAAATTTATTTTAGTCAATCTATTACATTTACTGACTTTTATTCCTTCAGGAGTGTACCTTCTATGACTTCCGATCTTTAAACATTTTCAGGGAGCTCTAAGCCTATAATAAAAGGATGTCTTAAATCTATAGCCGAATATCCTGGCCGGCCGAAGTTTGCATATTGTCTCTCCCTGAACCAATGAATTATTTATAGGCAGATACCACAAGGAAATTCCTGAAATAATGGCCTCATCTTTCTATCTGCTTATCTGTGCTTAATAAACTCCAGGGCATAAAGGAGATTTCCAAACAGTGGACAGGAAAAGTTAAGTATAGGATTTTCATTAAAAGACTCAAACATAACTTTTATGTAGAAAAAAACAAAAATAGAAATTAAATGAGTGCAGAAAGTCCCTATTAATGTTACACACAGAAAAAAAAAAGTTAGAGATAGAACAGTGATTGTAATATTCTGCCCAGCTTTGCTGAAATTTCGTCGAGCAGCTCTGCTGGTTTCATGACTCTCACCATTCCAGTGAATATGCCTCTGAATTTTTTCCTTTCTGATTTAATGATTAACATGTACAGACCTATTGTGTAACATGCAGGGCATTTTTTATTCTTCAAAAGATGACTAAAAGAACAAGAATGAAAATTAGAACAATTTCCAGATTAATCTGGAATTAATAATGAAAGACAAAAGGTCCTGTGTGAGTCAAAGGATGTCAAAGACTATACAGATGTTTATGTGCACCTTCCACAGCTGACATAGGCACTGGCTGATCTTAGCTTATAGTTGCAATATGTTGATGAAACTGTAATATATTTACTACCAAATCAGAATTGTTCCACAGGCCATGGAGGTAGTATCTAACTTATTCCCATGTTCCCTGAGAAAAATTATATAGAAGTGGGGTGATAAATATCCACTGAAACTGTGAGTAACAAAAAAACGAGAAGAACCCATGATGGTGGAAACAAGAAAGTGTATTTTTGTTCAAATACAATGTATATACAATGTATACTTATAAACTCAATATATTAAAAAAGCATTCGAAGGATTACTTGACAGTTTTACTTCATCTGAATATGAGTAACGTAGATTTCACTGCCCTAGAGAAACAGTGAAAATGGTTGAGCAGTAAGCTTATTAAGTAAACAAGATAAACAGTAGAAATGGAAATTACAAAGAGTTCATGATCTTGGCAGTATCAGGAAGCAGAATATGCCAGGCTACATACAACATTGGAAAGCACTCTCATGAATTAAATGTGCAATGATTAAATAATTGCATAAACTGAAATGTTGATTCACTTCTTTCCAATAGATCAGCAGGAGTGCATATCTTGCCCAAGTCGAGTACCCAAACCCTGAAAGAAACCACTGCCTACCCAAGGCAGTGGCCTTCCTGTCCTTTGAAGATCTTCTGGGCATGGCTCTGGCCTGCACAGCTTTGTTCTGCTCTGTCTGCACAACTGCAGTTTTGGGGATCTTTCTCCAACACTGAGAATCAGCTCATCTCCATCCTCCTCTGCTTCCTCTGCTCCTTTTTCTTCATTGGCCACCCAAACACAGCCTCTTGCATACTGCAATAAATAACATTTGCACTTGTGTTCACCTTAGCTATTTCCACTGTTTTGGCAAAAACTATAACTGTAAATTCTGGCCTTTAGAGTCATGAAACCAAGGAGAACAATGAAAAGGTTGTTTATCTCAGGCCCATCGCTATCTGTGTCCTGACCCAACTTATTCTCTCTGGAGTCTGGCTGGGAAACTCTCTTCCTCATAGTGACACAGATGCACACTCTGAATATGCTCATGTCACCATTTTATGCAACAAGGGCTCAGTTACTGCTTTCTACTATGTACTGGCTTACTTAAGGACCCTGGCCTTAGGAAGCTTCACTGTGGCTTTCCTGGTGAGGAACCTGCCTGACACATTCAATGAAGCCAAGTTCCTGACATTCAGCATGCTGGTCTTCTGCAGTGTCTGGGTCACCTTCATCCCTGTCTACCACAGCACCAAGGGCACAGCCATGGTGGCTGTGGAGGTGTTCTCCATCTTGTCCTCCAGGGCAGGGTTGCTAGGGTGCATCTTTTTCCCAAAGTGCTACATTATTCTCTTAAGACCTGATAAGAACTCTTTGAGATGTATTAAAAACAAAAAATAGCAAATAAAAATTGATACAATTTTAATGTATTGTTTTCTAATAAAACCCATTAGTATACTAAAATTTACCCACTTTGAAGTAACTTTTTTTCTGAAATGTATATTTAAACAAAAGTAAGATCCCCTCACTTTTTCTCACAATCACAGAAATTCTATTTCAGAATCGAAATTGCTGCTAAAAACACATTTTAGTAAATTAAGCATGTCACTTATTAATTTGTGGACAATATACATATTCAAAATGTAATTACATGAGAGTAATTGATATAAATAGTACATGAACTTGTTATATATTACTTGTTCTCTTTGTTATTTTTGGGAGTATAACAGGTCTTTCGGTGGTATTTGAGATTCTTTTATAGAACAGGCAAGAAAATAGATCTCTGGAAAGAGAGAGGGGCTTTTAAGCAGATTGAGCCATTCCAGAAATCAGTGTAGAGAATTTTCTAAAAGGAAAAAATAATTCTACCCCCTGACCCTGCTCTCTTTTCCTAGACATATGTAAAAATGGCTTGACATCCCACGCTAGAAATACTCTCTCAGTCACCTTCTTTGCTATTCTATTCACAATAGGTAGGAAATGGAAACTTACAAATATCTTTAAAATGATAAATGGATAAGCAAAATATCATACACATAAATAGACATAAGTAGAAAAATTATAATTTAGGTAACCAATATCTAGAAGACAAATATCTCTCATTCTCTACTCTGGGGCTTCTAGCTTGAAATGTTCAGATGTAAGTAATCTCAATGGAATAACTGTAGAAACAAGAAAACATGGTAGGCATGCAATACAATGGCAGGAAAAAATTGATCTGATGTGGATAATGTGCAGGAAGTATTCTAAATATGAAGGTGTATAAATATAAAAGAAGGAAGTGGGTGGAATAATGTAAATATTTGTGAAAGAGTTTTAAGCAATCGTACTGTGAATGATCTATACAAAATCCTTTAATACATGTAAGTCCATGCATGAATATAAACATGTTACAACTGAAATATTTTTAATAATGTACACAGATAAGTATAGTTCATCACTGACCAAAGAAGCTTTTCTTTGCAACAACAATCATGACTGAAAACCACAACCAATCACAAGGCAAAATTCTGGAAAATACTCACACCTGATACATCTACAAAACAATTCCCAGATCTAAGCCTCAGAGATCATGCAGAATAGGTGGTGAAAAAAAATTATATAAGGCATAGGATCAGAGTATGTTCTGGTAGTGTGTCTCTTAATAATACCAGAAGCTACAGCCATAAGGCTTACAAAGATAAAAAATAAAAAAGGGTTACCAATATACCTGCATAAACTTGAACTGCAAGTTGAAAAATGCTAATAGACATGCAAATGTCCTCCAAAAATAAACCATTGGCCTCAGTCTCATGCAAAAATTTACAGAGAACTAAAAAAGGCTGAGAGTAGGATAAATATTCTTCTTGGGAAAGAGCATAAACTCAGTTAGTTATCCAATACCGAACAATCAGCTCTGAAAACATGCATATATATATATAACGCTATTAAACTGAGCAACTTATATTCGGAAGTCTACATCATACATATAATGCATATAATATGAATTAATAAAAACAGACCATGAATTTTAAAGAGAGAGAGACAGGTGAGGTGTTTGGTAAGGTTTGGAGGGAAGAAAAGAGAAAGCAGAAAATTATGTAATTACATTATAACCCTCCCCAAATGAACTAAATATTGGTTCATTTGTTCATGATTTTAAATTTATTACTCTTCAGTAGTTTAAAAAATAAAATTTGCAGGTAAATGGATGGAACTAGAAAAAAAATGTTATTTGAGGTAATCCAAGCACAGAAAGACAAACTTCAGATATTTTTTCTTATAAGTTTCCTAGCTCAAAACTGAATACTTATGAACTGAAATTTGAGTCCATATCTGGCAATAATTGCAAGAACCAGGAATGTAAATGGGACCATTTCCAAGGTGAGAATAGAGTTGTTATGGGGACAGTATGATATAGAAAGTTACACGTGATTTCAAAGAGAAAATGGGAAAACAAGAGGGTGTTATAATAATTATGGGGGCGAGACTGAGAGACATACTAAAGGGAGGATGGTAAAAAACAATAAGGATGTCTGAAAAAGTAATATGGAATGATACTAGTATCTGTCTACCTAAAACATTTATAATCCATGTAAGTTGTATAAAACTAAAATTTAGTTTAAATGAAACTTTGTTATCTTTGATGACAATGATTCCTTCATCTAACAAAAACTCCAACAACCAGGCATGAGAAGTCCATTTTTGTGTTATTGGTGGGGGTTGTCTCAGAGACTTCTCAAACATTATATGCTACTGCTTTTTCCCTTTTTGTCTCAAACTTGGAAGGAATATCCCTACTGCTGATGACACCAAGCACTTCACACACTAGCCCAGAGACATCTGAGCTGAAACTGACTTGAACACACCCTCCCTGAGGACTAGCATTCATGTATCAGAAGGTGCTCTGTACGGTTCCAAAAAAGGAAATCAAGCAACAGTCTTACCTTGCTATGATGCCTATGAACCACAACAATCATCAGCATCATGTGATAACCACAAGGATGAAGTAGTGGCACACATACCGTGGCAGTAACCAAACTACACTTTCTGAGTTTTTACCATCTCTGGTTGGATAAACTTCCCATGGGATCTTTATGAAGATGCACTGATGTTCAGATGAATTAATTCCTGATTATGGAGTTACTGATTTGACTAAAACAATCCTAGAAGTTAACTTATATTAGAACTTTCTTGGTCTATCCTTTTTTTTTTTTTTCAGTAAGCTTACATGCCTGAGACCTCTCTCTTTCGTTTCTCTCCATTTCTCTTTCATTTGCAGAGGGTTAATGGACCCCTAAACTTTACCAGCCCTCTGAGCCTGCCTCAGTGAGAGAACAGAGGATTGCTACTGAGCCCATAAAGGCCTGAAAAAAGTCTTTGATTCAACAAGCCTGTAGCTGTTTTTTAGTCTAATTAAGACCACATGTTGTTAAACAATAAAGACATTAGGGAAAGAGTGATTTTGGTGGCAGAGAGATGAGAAAGCCTTAAGTGGCTCAGTTGCTAAAGCAGCAGGCTCCAACTCTGGAAGTTGGGGATTCTCACCTAAATAAAACTTTTTACTTCCTCATTATGATGCCCAAATAAATTAAATTTAGGTATTTAGAAAGATACAAATATCAGTCCCTGACCCTGAATTCACCTGCCTCAGTTTTTCCAACCTGGGTATTGACACTTACAAATTATTTTAAGGCTATAATTTCATAACAAATTTTCTTCCTTCCCTATTCTCCCTCCAGACTGTCCCACATATCCCCATTTGCTCACCTTCAAATCCACAGCTTCTCTCTTCATTGTTATTTCATATGTTATATATATATATATATATATATATATATATATATATATATATACGTGTGTGTGTGTGTGTATGTGTGTATTTTGAAATATAAAATGCTTCTTTTTTATAATGCTATCTGTATGTATGTTTTCAGGGCTGAACAACTTATTTCCTTTTATAAGAAAACTGAATGTTCTAAGTAATTGTAGTTAAGTTATAGTTAAATATAGGAATGAAAGCAATCAATAATAATCATTTTTTTAAAAACTAAGGATAACGTCAAAATCAACAAAATAATGAGAATTTATAAACATCTTTCAGTAAAATCTCAGTAGTAAGTGACTCAATTCTACAGCGAAGTGGTAAAGATAGTTTGACAAAAAAATCAATTAGAATTTTTGCTGCCTTCAAGAAAGTTTAATACATCAATGACAGTGATTTGATTTATTATTTTTATTTCTATTATTTTTCAATTCTGATATAACTTCAAGCATAACTTCATCATTACCCTCTCCTCATTCCTCTTTCCAAATAGTCCCATACATTCCTCATTGCTCTTTTGTAAAATTATGGTGTCTTTTTTCATTGTTATACACACACACACACACACACACACACACGCACAGACACACACACAGACACACACAGAGACACACACACATACACACACACACACACAATGTTGGATCATAGCAATAGCAATATTAACAAAGAAAAAATCTCAGACTGGGAAATGCTTGCTCAAAAACTACCCCAAGCTCAAGAATAACTGCCAGCACACACAATTCCTGAATGAGACCTCAGAAGCAGGTCTAAGGCTAGAAATTTATACACTGAACCACCACAATATGTTCTTCTCCCTTTCAAGCCACTTAAATCCTGCAGCCTGCAGCACTACAGCACAGAATCTCCATTTCCCCCCTCAAAAGACTAATGCATCAGTGTTCTATCTGAGAGAAAAATCATACTTCTGGAAATGCCTGTCTTCTCTCTTTTAATTCCATGTCTACTGCATCAATCCTGATCTAACAGACACTACAACATGCACTGAGGAAAACAAAGAATCATAGGTTCATATTTTAGGCTTCTTCATTCAACTAAACTTTAAAACTAGACTCCTAGAGGTATAAAATTTAACAGCATTAAATCAAGATGAAGTAAATTACTTACACAGACACAACACAGCCAAGATAGAAACAGTAATTTAAATCTCTCAATTAAATGTAAAAATAAAAGAAAGCATCCCTAGGTCTAGAGATTCAGCATGAATTTTTCAAGAATCTCAAAGTACTCACTGCAATACTCCTCAAAGTATTCCACAGAAGGGAAAAGGAAGAAACGCTTCCATATTTTTGTTAAGACACCAGTATTATCCTGATAATAAAAACAATCAACTTCTGAAAATTAATAATGCAACCTAATATTGTTAACTAATTAATAACTTGTGTTATAAAGAACTTCTATATATGTACACATTTATCTGTACAAGAGATGTACTAACTTACCTAATATACTATGACTGGAAGCTATGATTACAGACTATGTCAATATCAATGTCAAATATTACTGATTCCCATAATACTAAAAAATTACATAGTTTACTAAACACTCACAGTTCTTCTTTTATTTACCTATCATTGACTGAATGAAAAGTTCAGTTGACTTGCTCAGCAATCTTAATAACCTATTTGAAGGTGATCTTCAAGGCTTGTAAGTGTAAATAAGTCCTAAGTTTATATCTTGTTGGTTTGAAACCCTCACATAACACTTATCACTAACACCTTGAGATTCAGCCCAGGCTCATGAGCATTTGTCTGTGTTCTAAAATTTAATAATGGAAGCACAGTTTTGGTTTCACCTTCATATTACCCTATTAATACTCAACTGTGAGAGCATTTAATTTTCAATTACTGCTCACTCTAGGACAGGCTATTTATTGTCCACAAAAGGATCTTCTTATTGTCTTGTGTAATAAATATAGATTGTATTTTAGGTGAAATTGCTGTGTTGGATATGATCCCCTATCTGTATATTATGGCACTGGGCATTTTGAATGAAGTTACAAAATTTTGGTTATTGAACATGTTATATTTTTACATTGAGTACACATATATCTTTTTTACTTCTTTGTTATTTCTTATTATTTTTGTATTATTACAGTTTATTTGTTTTGTATCCCAGCTGTAACCTCCTTCCTCATTCCCTCTCAATCCCACCCTCCCTCCCTCATCTCCTCCCTTGTCCCTCTCCAAGTCCGCTGATAGGGTAGGTCCCCCCTCTTCTTCCATCTGACCCTAGCCTATCAGGTCTCATCAGGACTGGCTGTATTGTCTTCTTCTATGGCCAGGATGCTCCCCACTCAGGGGGAAGTGATCAAAGATCCAGCCACTGAATTCATGTTAGGGACAGAATTTCATCTCACCCTTGGAAAACATTTGCTGAAATATATTTAAATTTAATATCTTCAAATTAATGCTTTCAGTCCCCAAATCATGTAAGCTAATTACCAATACACACACACATACACTGTGACAGAACCTTTTTCCATTTAAACTTACATATTTAATTATAAGTTAAAAATGTTTTATTGGCTTGACCACAGTAAATTACTTAACAAAGATGTTAGATCCTGACGCTTCCCATGCTTATGAGTGAGGCTTCCCTGCCCTGGTAGAAGCCCACACTTGTTTTGGTATTCTTTAGACCCATTTTTTAAAGCACTTGTTCTTTTTTATTATTATTATTTAATTTACTTTATTTTATGTGCATTGGTTTGAGAGTGTCAGGCCTGGAGTTACAGACAGTTGTGAACTGCTATGTGGGTACTGGGAATTGAACTCGTATCCTTAGGAAGAGCAAATAGTGCTCTTAACCACTGAGCCATCTCTCCAGCCCCCTTTAGACCCATTTTTGTTTTGCTCAACAGCATTTTATGTAGGGCACGGGCCACTGCATACAGTGCATTCCATATGTTGTAGTTGGGCTCACAAATGGACATCACACCATTTTTCCTGGTTTAATATTTATAGAAATATTTGCTGGTTATGGTTTATGATTTTCAGATAGCAAATCAAAATTGTCAATCCAGAATTTATGGAATTAAGAATCTCCTGGGTACTGGGTGGGTGCAGGTGCCTCGAGAAAATGCTTTAAGTCAGGATAGTTCTTGTCTTTGAATATGAGAAGCTTCCTCTGAAAAAGTTTACTAAACCATCTTATTTGATACAGACTCTAAATATAATGTGTTCTTTTGCCTTGTTCCACCCCTTCCTTCTGGCTGAAAATATTTTATTTACCATGCGGAAAAACTTCAACTATTCGTATCACTGTAGAATACCTGCACATTTACCTGTGTATGATGGTTCAAGTATAGCAAATCAGCAACAAATAATAACCATGTTTCACTTAGCTGGGAGTTTTTCTGTAAAAACCACATAGATATCTTTTTTTCTTTTCTTCCTTCCTTCTTTTCCTCTTCATTCTCCTCTTCCTTCTCTTTTTGTCTTTGCCCATGTGTGTATGCCTTCAGGCCAGCAGAGGTGGCAGGACCCTCATGTACTGAGTCCCTATCACCCTAACCACTAAGCACAGCACCTTACCTACTCAGCCCCCATTGGCATTCATATTTATAGTGTCCTGTCTACTCGCCTGCCTGCAGGCCAGCAGAGGGCACCTATACAACCTACACAAGGTCATGCACAACCTGACCCCCTGGGAGGATGCACTTCCCCCAGGATGCATGCAGAAATGGTGGGAGCCTCACACACAAGCTGCTCAGGGACTTTAGGGAGCCAGAAAGACTCCTCGCGTGTGGGCAGGACTCAGAGTTTAGGCAAACAGCTTGGGATAAGAAGGACGCTGACATGGGAAAACTGGTCCTGAAAGGGTTCTTGCGCAGGATAGCAGAAGTCCCGCCTCTTCCAGCTTTGCTTCTGGATCTGCCCTGCTGGGAGCAGAGACTTCCAGGCCATAGGATCTGAGGCTTCCTTGCCATCTACCAGGCCCCTGCCCCGGGGATGAACAAAGCTTCTAGTCACAGACTAGTCATTTCCCACTTTAGAGTGCTTGCTGGTCAGGGAAGCACCAACTTCTTGTCCCAAGATGCATTGCGGCAGAGGCCCACCTGCCTGAGAACTACAAACATGGCTTTGGAGCATTGACTTCTGGGATTGTATCTGAGAACTATATAAATGGAATACTGGTGGTGTGAAGCATACTGGGATTGCTTAGAGGCAGGTATCTGTGTCTCTCCCAGTATCCTGCATGAACTGTGGTCCAGTGCCACCTACAAATCCCAGATTCTGCCACATGCTGTTCCCAACATAATGGACCCGTGTTCCTCAGTTTCCCTCACTGGTTGTTTGGCAAGGAGCCTGGAAGTAGGCTCAGGAAGCCTCTTCAAGCAGGCCACTGTGGTCCATCGTCGTCTTCAGAATCCACACAGCCTTTCCCCTAGTCTCCCTGCCATGCCATAATGTCCCTGGGATCACAATTGGCCAGAGGCTGTATAACATCACTGCCCAGCTACCTTTCCCAGAAGTCACCACATCAGAAGCTGCTGGTGCTGCTACATTAAAACATGTCCAGTCCCTGGCACATGAAGAAGGGGTTCTTGGGTCTCTGCCCCTTTGATTACATCATTTAGAGTCACTCACAGATAATGAATCTTTTTCAAATATTAAAACAAACAAACAAACAAAAAAAAAAAAAAAACGGGTGTGGCAGCACATGCCTGTCATCCCAGCATTCCTGCAGGCAGTGGCAGGCAGGTCTCTGAGTTAATTTTTTTAAATATTCATTTATTATGATACAATGTAGTCTGCATGCACACCTGCACACCAGAAGAGGACACCAGTTCTCATTATAGATGATTGTGAGCCACAATGTGGTTGCTGGGAACTGAACTCATTACCTCTGAAGAGCAGACAATGCTCTTAACCTGTGAGCAATCTCTCCACGTCTGGGTCTCTGACTTTTTTTCACCCAAAAATCCCACTGTCAGAGGAATTGTACGATTTTGTTTGACAGTAATTAATACTATATTTTTAAACTTATATCATGAATTGTTTGAGGAATGGCTCAGTGGTTAAAGCGTTGCCTGCTCCTCCAGATGGACCTAGCTAGGTTCAATCCCCAACACCTACCAATGTGTGTGAATCCAGTTCCAGCGAATCTCACACCCTCATACAAATGAAAAGGCTAAGAGATATTTTTTCTAAAAAATAAAATAAAATCTCTTAAACATAAGAATAAAAGTTCTGCTCTCAGATGGACTGTAAGGATCACAGCAATGTCTGATTTAATGTCTATGCAAGCACAGATGAAGAGTTTAAGTTAGCCTGGGTGACTCCATTTTGAAATGAGGAGCCATTTTGACTGGGAGCTGAACTCAGGTACCAGGATATATCACAGAATGTGCACTTCGCAGAAAACAAAGTTAACTCTCCTAGCAACAGCCTCCAGGAAATATTATAGAATAAATAGTGGATAGAAAATAGAGGCAACCTCCCTGGCAACAATCAATGAGAATCAGTTGGGAAAATTCTCCCCAATGTTCCAGATGTAGTTTAGAAGAATGGAAATTGTGATTATGTAGAAGGTCACCTCACCCCTATGGCTTTTACCTAATTTTGTATCATCAAATCATGAACCCCCCCTGCTTGCTGTTTTTCCCTTTAAAAACCGTGCTCACCCCGGGCTTGGGGATCCACTTCTTTACTGCTGCATCAGTGATACTTAGGTCCTGAATTTGATGGCTCTTATAATAAAGATCTCTTGCTCTTGCATAGAATCATCTCCTGGTGGTCTCTGAGAGTCTTGTGATCTGACACAACATTTTTTAAGACCAGGTTTCTCTGTGTATCTCTAGCTGACCTGGAACTCACTATGTAGACCAGGCTGGACTCAAACTCAGAGATATGCTTGCCTCTACCTCCAAAGTACTGGGATTAAAGGTGTGTACCATCACTGCCTGTCTAACAAGCTTGGAGTAGCTCATGAGTGTCTTTGGTGGAAGGGAGCAATCTAGATGGGAGGTGAAGGGTGGTGCTCAGCAATAACTCTGGGATCATCTGTGCTGAATCAGGACCTGCAGGGTGCTGTGGATGAGAGTCAGTCTCCCTGCAGTCAAAGGAATACAGAAGACAGGATGCTGGCTCAGAAGAGCGAGACCATTTAGATGCAGGAGTGACTATGAGCATGTGACTGCCCTCCACCCATCCCCACCCCCTGTAGGAAGCTAGACTGACCTGCAATGTCTAGGCTGGATGCTCCTCTCTACCCACTGTGCCATTTCCTACCCCTCCACCTACCACTACCTCCTAGAGATGTAGAGGACTGGGTGAGGGGCTCAGTACACTTTCCCACATGGGTGATAACTTCTCTTTGCATTCAGGTTGTACAGATATTAATTCTCATTCAGGCAGTCCTTCTGACTTACTAGGGAAAAGGTCAAGTGAATAAAGCATATAGTGGAAAAGCAGGAGGAATGACATTCCAAGATTCTTTCTATGTCAGAAATACTACAACACTGGTACGATGTACCACTTGCCTCACTCATGCCCCGCAAGCCAGGCTGTCCCTGCTCAGGCCTCACTGTGGTGAAGAGGAGACTCCAAATCTATCTGTGTATTAAAAGTTCTGAATCATACTCATGAATACATTGTTTTCTTCAAGAAACAATGGCAGGAAAACAAAAGGGAAGGGTGCTGGCTCTAGGTTAAGAAATTGTTAGAGATTGAACAATTTTGTTTGGCAACTGTTTGGAGAAAACTGCTGTTGTAATGCCAGGATCACAGGACCCTCAGAGACCACCAGGAGATGACTCTATGCAACAGCAAGAGAGCTTTATACAAGAGAGATCAAACTTGGGACCCAAGTCTCACTGATACAGCAGTAGAGGAGTGGGACACCGAGCCCTGAGTGAACAGCGTTTTTAAAGGGAAAGTCTGTGATCAGGGGGTTTCCATGACAGCAAACAGGGGCACACATGTTTCTATGACAGCAAATGGGGGGGACATATGCCTTGATGCTACAGGATTAGGTAAAAGTTTGAGGAGTGAGGTGACCTCCTCTGAATCACAATTACCTAAGGCATACAATCGCAATTGCTATTCTTTTGAACTGTATCTGAAACATTGGGGAGAATTTTCCCAGCAAATTCCCAGCCAATTTTCATTGATTATTGCCGGGCAATTGTCTCTATTTTCTATGAAGTAGTTATTCTGTGATATTTCCTGGAGGCTGTTGCTAGGAGAATTAACTTTGTTCTCTGCCAAGTGTACATTCTGTGATATTTCCTGGTACCTGAATTCAGCTCCAGTCAAGGTGGCTCTTTATTTCAAAATGGAGTTATACCCAGGCTAACTTAAACTCTTCACTGTCAAATACATTTTGGGGACAAATTTGATTATAGATGGTCCCTCAGAATTACTGTTTATGTTAAGTGATGGTTATATAATAGGCCTTTTTTCTTTTTTGAAAGAATTTGTAATGAGATTTGGGGTAAAATTATGTGATGAAGAGAGGGAAGGAGAGAAGGAAGTAAAGTAAGGAATTTACAAATAGAACAGAAATATAGATTATAGAAGTCATAATGACTGTTGGATTGCTTTGATTCAGAGTCCCAGTATGTAGCCCTGGATAGCCTTGAACTCCCCATGTGACCCTGGTTAGCCCCGAGCAAGCAGTCCTTCTGCTTTAGCCTCCCAAGTGCAGTATGACCTAAAGGCCCATGCCATTACAAGAAGCTTTACCTCCTGGGTTTTAATAATATAAAAATCTTCATTTTATCATCTCTACCTTTAACATGAGTTTGAATGGTTTCAGAATAAGCTTTTAAATATTGTTAAGCTAGCGTAGGAAATGACAAACTAAGCAACAGAAGAGAATAAGAGGACCAGAAACATTTGAATATTTACTGTTTGAGAAGTTATCATAACACACACTTTCAAGCAGACTTTTCAAATGAAACTTGACGGTGTCCTTTGCTTTACAGAAGCTTTTCAGTTTCATGAGGTCCCATTTATTGATTGTTGCTCTTAGAGCCTGTGCTGTTGGTGTTCTGTTCAGGAAGTTGTCTCCTGTGCCAGTGAGTTCTAGGCTGTTCCTCACTTTTTCTTCTAACAGATTTAGAGTCTCTGGTTTTATGTTGAGGTCTTTGATCCACTTGGACTTTAGTTTTGTGCAGGGTGATAAATATGGGTCTATTTTCATTTTTCTGCATGTAGACATCGAGTTGGACCAGCACCATTTGTTGAAGATGCTCTCTTTTTTCCATTGAATGGTTTTGGCTTCTTTGTCAAAAATTGAGTATTCATAGGTGTGTGGGTTTATTTCTGGGTCTTCTATTCATGGTAGCTCAGTAACCAATTGGTTTCCCATAGTAAGGGGAACAAGGACTATTTCTAACAGGAACTCAATGGCTGGCTCTTTGACCTCCCCACCCCCCAAGGGAGGAGCAGTCCTTTTAAACCACAGAAGAGGACTTTGCAGCCAGTCCTGAAGATATCTGATAAAACAGGGTCAGATGAATGGGGAGGAGGTCCCCCTATCAGTGGACTTGGAAAGGGGCAGGGTGGAGATGAGGGAAGGAGGGTGGGATTGGGAGGGAATGAGGGAATGGGATACAGCTGGGAAACAGAGTTAATAAAATGTAACTGATAAGAAAAAAATAAAATTTAAAAAAATAGTGTTATCAAAAAAAAAAAAAAGAACTTGACATGAAGCCCCAACATATAAAAGAGAAAAGGAGGGGACCTGCCCTGATTGGAAGCTGAAGGTAGAGCCTAGCTGGCTTTCTCCCGATTGTCATCCCAGAGAACTTCAGACTTCACTCTGGAGACTGAAGAAAGTAGCTCGCAAGGCTTGCATGCATCTTATTTCGTATGCATGCTGAATAACTGACTGGCAGTTTGGAGAGAGAATAAAGTGAAATTCCTGCCTCTCATTATAAGCAAAAATAAATTCCATTACATTAAAATGTTTAAAGAATGAAGAAAGCACAATATTGTTAAAAGAAAAGTGGATGTTCTAAAATATTAAGGCAGGAAAAGACTGCATATAGGCCATTGAAGATGTAAATTATGAAGATGGCAAGAAAGAGCTATGTCAGAAGCACACATGAGCCAGTTGGTGGTCCCTTTGTCCCAGCACGGGAGACAAATGCAGGCATACCTCTTTGAGTTCCAGGCAAGCCAGCCCTTCATAGTGAGCCATACATACATACATATGTATGTACGTACCTACAGATGGACACGTTATAATTATTGAATAAGAAATTGACAGCTATATCAATACCCTTGGCTTTATATCACCAAGTATTACTGATATCACTCGGTAGCCTTAAAAGGGCAAACATAAGTCTTTTATTCCAACCACAATTATTAATCTTAACTCTCAGGCCACACATTACACTTCTAATACACATATATATTTAATGCTACAGAATTGCAAATAAAGGGTTAAAAGGACAGCAGGACTCCAATGACCTTATTGAAAGAGCTCAGACTTATTGAAAAGAGCTGGTGTCACTGCAGTCACAAAGCTAATCCAACACAGAGCCGAAGCTCTAGGGAAGGAGTCTGGCATTCAGGCACTCCTTCAAGACATGCATACCCAATGCTCTAAGGATGGGTTGATGAGTACCATTCCACAGTGCAAGGAGTTCCTCTTTTTACATGAACCAGGTGAGGGTTGGTGTCCTGTGTTGGTCTGGTGTGTTTGGTAAGCTCACAAGCTTGTTTGATTTTGTTTCTAACAGGGTTTTGATACACCCATTTGTTCCTAATTTACTTCGATAACTTCATATGTGCTAGTATTTTCTGTGTGTGTTATTTATAAGTTTTTGCCTCATTCTCTGTGCCAGTTATTTGCTTACACAAAAAAGACATGGAATCATTCTGTTTAAGCATTTGCACTCAAAATGGGTCCTACTACTGTTTCCAAATAGAACCATTTGAGGCAAGACACAGCCTGAATGCTACTGTTCCATACAATAGGAAATAATTAAATCAGGACATAGTCTGATCTCCATAGAAGGAAAAAGTTATTTTATATTTTACACACACATACACACACACACACACACACACACACACACACACACACACACACACTACTCAAAAATAAGCAAACAGCCTCTCTGGAGTGACTCACCTCAGTCCAGTCCACACAGACAACATAGATTAAGCTTTAATAAAATGAAGCAGAAAGTTCTGATTATAATAGGAAATGAAGCATGAAGAAGAGTCAGCTGACGATGATCACTATGCTATTAGGACAAGATTACAAATTAAGGGTTTTTTAAGTACTCAGTGGGCATAGCCCTGTACAGCCTGTACTCCTGCGCTCTCCACACAGACCCCCATCTACAAGTGATGGAGAGAGCCAACTCCCAACCGTTGTTCTCTGCCTCTATCTCTGCGTCCACACCCACATGCACAAATCATATTCATTTCTTTTTTTAAGATAGGGTCTCTCTTCTTAACTTTGACTGGCTTGGCACTTGCTGTGTAGATCAGGCTGGCCAACTCACAGAGATCCTCCTACTTCTTCATGCCAAAACCTCCTATCTGAATGGTGAAAATGCTGGGGAGAGCTGCCTGTGCAATGCAGACTCACTTCCAGAAGAGGTCATCAGTGTTTCTTGTGGCAGAGGCAACACATGTACCCTTGACTGAGAGACAAGAAAGGGTCAGTGAGAAGGTTCAGTGGTGAAATCTACTTGTCATCAGCCTTGACTACTTAAATTTGAGGCTGGGACACACATAATACAAGGAGAGAACCATGTAATGAAACTTTCCTCCTGATTTCCACAAGTGTGTGGTGGCCTGTGGGCTTGTGTGTGCATGTGCACACATACACACATCAAAATAAATCAAGTAATTAATAATAAATAAATAAATGATAAATTTAAGTTGTATGCTGTAAAAAAGACAAGAGGATCCTGGAGAGGTGGCTCAGTGGTTGAGAGTTCTTTGTTTTGTTTTTGTTTGTTGTTATTGTTGTTTTGTTTTTTCAAGACAGGGTTTCTCTGTGTAGCTTTGGCTACCCTGGAGCTCACTCTGCAGAAAAGGATGGCCTCAAACTCACAGAGATCCACCTGCCGCTGTCTCCCAAGTGCTGGAACTAAAGGTGTGTGCCACCATTGCCTGGCTGGTTAAGAGTTCTTATTGATATTCCAGAGGACCCTGGTTCAGTTTCCAGCACATACTTGTCCCTCTAGGTCCAGGGGATGGAGAGTTTTGTGGCCTCACCACACACAGACTTCGGCACACATGCACAAAGATACAAAAGCAAATTAAAAACTCAAAAATATATTTTTCAAGATAGGTTTCTCTGTGTAGCCTTGGCTGTCTTGGATCACTTTGTAGAACAGGCTGGCCTCGAACTCACAAAGATCTGCCTTCCTCTGCCTCCCTGAGTGCTTAAAGGCATGCACCACCATACCTGGCTAAAACTCATTTTTTTTAAAGATAGGACAAATAAAGTGTAGTAGAATTTCTTATGTGAGAAAACTGGGAAACAAAAAAACGTAGACATGTAGGCATAAAATGATACATTTTGCAATCCCAGTTCCACATATATGTGTATCCAAGCATTTTTAAGGAGGGCCTTGAGAATTATGTGTAGGAGTACCTACCTGTTATACATACAAAATGAGGAGTCTGAAGGCAACACAGAAAAACTGGTCATGATACTGAACATCATTTAAAATAGTTTAGGCTAAATAAACGTAACCTATGGAAATTGTATTTATTTATGAGGAACATTGAAGTTTTAATGTGGGACTGTAGAATGGAGATTTAAACTTACCACACTTTCCACTAAATGTTCAACATCCCTTTATGGTGGCCAAACTATGACACACTACTGCCTATCCTGTGTGAAATGTGTAGGACATTAACATGTTCTCTTCTGTGAGCCAGCAAGCCAGAACTCATTTTATTGTATGAATTTTGGAACAGTTGGATTTTAAGACAATAATCCAAGCACACTTGTTTCTACATTTATATTTCCAGTAACACCCATGCACTCTGATTCAGCTGCAAAAGGAAGTTAAATTTTCTCATGAAAGATGGTTTGGCCATTGGTGAATTATAATCTGTTACTGTGACTTTTACCCTTGATTCCCAATGCTAGGGATTGTTCTATCCTTTCTTTTCAAATGTTAGTGACATCATCAAATGGCACAACTGACTCCAAACTTAAAATTTTATTATCTCTTTGCTTTTGATTTTCATTTAAAGGCTTTGAGTTACAATGGTATGGATTTGAGAAAAAAAAAATTTAAACAAGTTGGTGATGGCACATGCCCTTATTCCCAACACAAAGTAAAAAGAAACAGGCAAATCTCTGAGTTCCAGATTAACCTAATTTACATAATAAGAGCCAGGATGGTAACTCCTGCTCTTTAGCCACTTGCTAAAGAGATATTCTAAGACTGAAAATGACAAAATTTTCCTTAAGGTTACCATGTAAATTCTTTTTTCTTAATAATAAATGTTATATCCTTACTGGTCTAAAGGTTGGATTCACATCAATTTTAGGTTTCTGTAAAGAGAGATAATATCACACTGCTATGGAAACTGTCTTATCCTTTTGAACATGACACATTTTAACCGGGGAAAAATGTTGGTCATGCATATGTAAAAAACGACACAAGAGGCTTACAGATGGAAAAGTACATGCCAGTCTAGTTAAGTCCTAAAAATTAAAAAATTATAATTCACATGCTTAAAAAACAAAACTGTCCATCCCGTATCAAAAAGGGTTCAAGCCAAAGATAGCCAAAACCAATGTAAAAACCCAGGTACAAGATGCCTGGGATATACTTAAATGCTAAAGATAAAAGAGAATTTATACAAAGTTTGGCTACAAAAGCATAACAGCCTATTCTGTATTAAAAAAAAGGGGCAAGCCAAAGAATAGCCACAACCAATGTTAAACCCAGGTACAAGATGCCTAGGGTATGGTTAAATGCTAAAGGTAAGAGGAAGTTTATATAAAGTTTGGCTATAAAGGCATAACTGCTTATTCTATGTAAAAAAGGGGGATAGGAAAAACAGCTACAACATATATAAAAATCTAGGGCTAAACCTCAAAACAGGTAGAAGTTACCTACAGAATGCTTATATTCTAATTCTAACTTAAAAGGAATTTTTATAATGTTTACTTAAAACGTGCCTTTTCTATTGCTCAAGGCAACTAGCTTGTCTCTCTAAAGGGAGGCCATTTCTCGGGAAATAGGTAGCAACTTGGCCTAATACAAAAGGCACCCAAGACCTGAAAAAAGATATTTTGATCTATCCAACCTTGTTTTGATTTCAACATGATGATTGTATGTTCAACAATAATGGTAACTTTTATTGTTGATCCCTTTACATGGAAACAACTCTAAAACTGACTGAGACATAAAAATATGTCTCCAGCCAAAACTTCAACAATACTTGGCCAATAAATCTTGGGCTATAATATCCTCAAAATGTATTATGCTAACCTTTTAATTGGTATAGATAAAATTGGTGTACAGTTGACTTTCATCCTGCACATCTCATACATTTATAATTTTAGAACTCTATAATACTTGTGAGAAATTATATGTTTGCAGAAAAAAAAAGAACTGGACACCAGAGATGCTGGATCAAACCTGACAGGATTCATTCCTCAGCATGCTGAGACATTGACTTTTGTTCTAGCATCTTGTATGTTCCAGTATTCTGCTTGTTCCTGCCTCAACTCCTTCAGTTGCTGTTTCTCATCAAAGCCTGATCCCAAGATACATTTGAAGAAAGCTACTAATCTTAATTGGTCCAGCATTTTAGACTGTTCCAAACAGAACTTTCATTAAGCCTGAAATTTCTCAACATTCAAAGACTGGACCACAAATGTTGTTGCTTGCTTAATTAACCATTTTTTTCCAATTTTCTTTGAGCTCCCTAACAGGATTTCTGCGTGTCCAAAATGTCAGCTAGAAGAAATCCATGAGAATGACATCCAATTTTCTTTAAAGGGGTTTGAGAAATTTTGGTTGTTTTCTATGGCTACAAATTTGTATTGTCATTGGAAGATGTTTATAAATTATTAATGATCTTATTCAGAGTGAAACGAGGTTAGACTCAGAGATTTCTCTCTTTTCCTTTTTCTATCTTTCTTAGATAAGGAGAAAATGGTTTAAAAAGAAAGGAGTATACAGGGATATCTTATAGGAATAAGACAAAAGGTAGATTATTGAATCTACTCAACTTAGGGTTTTATTTGTTATTCTAAGATAAGGTTAATTTTAACTCTGGTATAGGATTTTGCAGATTGATGTGAAAATAAGTATTTTTGGTACATTGGTATAAGCTTTAGTATATCGATACGAATTCAAGTTTACTTCCAATACTTTTAAACTGCTATTAAAAATGGGTTAGGGTATTAGGTAATACCCAAGTTAATTGCTAGTTAATCAACTCATAATCATGGCAGACTCTAGTCTAATTTATCACAGGAGTGTATATACATCCTAGGTTTAACAGATAGATATGATTTTGTAGATGGATCAATTACATAAAAATAGGTAGTCTTTAAAAAATTCAGAGACCTACAGAATATGGCATTTAAAAGTGTCCTTATTATTTTAAAGATTCTTTGACAATGAGACAGGTCATCTCTTGGCACCACCCTGCCTACCTCAAAGACCATGATGACCATCAAGGAACCTCTATATGGAGATAGCTTCAAATGTGGCAAACGAGCCACTCAGGTAAAGAAAATACCCTCACTTCACAACAGACAAATTCTGCCAAAAAATGGGCAAGGTTTTGCAGGATAATTTGACTGCTGAACTCCGCCAAAACAGGGTAAGCAAGTCCTAATTAGTTCATGCTTCACATATATATCTATCAAATATTCTGAGCCAGAAGGCTGAAGATGATGCTCCAATGTTATAAAGAGTTATGGGTGACTATTCAGGCAGCAAACTGTCTCTCAATTTTTATTTTTTGAAGCTGCTAACATGCACTTCCTATGTACTCTAATAACTACTTTTATTCCTTCTCAAGTCTCTGATGGGGTTGAAGACCAAATAGTTACAGTGCCACAATTAAACTTAAATTGTTTAGAAGTTAAAAATACTTTCATATAGGTAATACCAATAAGAATAAAAGTTAATTTAGGTGTACAACTCTGTCAAGATAGATAGGATAATCTGATACTTTCTCCTAAATTGCTAAATTCACATGGACTAGACATTACACATGCAGATTTTACCTAACAGTTTTCATAATTTCATAATTATTACTGTATTGAAAGATAAGGAGCCTTTTATTGGATTTAAAGGAAGAAATGTTGGTGTAATTTTCTTTTGGGATATATACAACTTACCCTTGTTCATTCAAATGCTGATTTCTCTCCCCTACTTTCTGGTTTCAATCTGGACATTGCATTGTGATACTTATTTTAAGCATCAACTTTGTGTAAACATGCCAAAATAAAACAACCAGCCACAATGTTGAGCAATGGAGAGGAAGGAGTAGGCGGGAGAGGGAAGGAGCCAGAGGACAGGAAGGAGTGGGAGGAGGAGAGAGGAGAGAGATGGAAGCAGAGGCTGGAGAGAGGTCTTGGAAAGACGTGGAGAGATGGACTGGACCTAAGATTTCACAAAAAGCAAGTATAATGGGTGAATGCAAATGTTAGGAAAATTTGAGGGCTTGAAGGTTTAGGATGGAGTAACTATTGCCCAGTATTGTGTTCTAGGTTAACTAAATAAATCATAGTCTCTATGTGGTGATTTGATTATACAGCTGTTTAGAATTAACAGCAGCTTTACTAAAAGATATATTAATAATAAATATTAATTGCCACATACAACATTCTTCCAACTCTGCAACCTTATCATGATCTAAGTTATCCTCAAAGTCTCCTAACAAGAAATTATTATCATTAGTAGGAAATATAACTCTTTTGGAGGAGCTGATGGTTTTATTAATTTTGTCTCTCATTTTTCTTTCCTCTTTCTCTCTAACCCTGAAAGTCCCACTTTCTCAGTTACATGCTTCATATACACACTATTTCTAATTCAACTCCATACCAAACCATGAGGCTACTGTCTTGTCCCATTTTTACTCTTGAATTTTATTCACTGCGCCCTTTTCAACTTTATGATCCAAGTTTACCAACACCTGCAGTTTCCTTTATTGCTTCTCTGTATCTCAAGTCCCTGTTCGGGCACCAAACTGCCAGAGCCTGCTGGCAGAGTTGAACAATTCAAGGAGTGAGGATTGAAGAAAAAATTAACAAACATATACACAACGCATGGGATCTTTCTGAGAGTACTCCAGTAGAAAATAGTTGTCTTGCTTTATTGCAATAATCCCTTTTCAAGTCAGAGCAAAAGCACCTCAGTACAATGCATGAATTCACAGAGAAGTCAATCTTCTTTACGCAGACCATCTGTCTCTCTGATCCTCACACACAAAAGGTATGAACTTGACAAGACATTCCACCTGCTGTCTCAAATAAAAGGAGATAGATTTGGCAGCTTATCACTGACTCCAGGTGAAGGCCATGGTGAAGACATGTCTTTCCACTGAGATATAAATAACAAAGCAGCCTGGCAGACCAGCGGCTTTCCACAGAGCCAAAACCATATAATATAAAAAATATAGCATTTTCAACAAATGTTATTGGTCTAACTGGATGTCTAATGTAAAAAAAAATGCAAATAGATCCATATTTTTCACCCAGCCCTAAACTAAAGTCAGGTGGATCAAAGACCTCAACATAAAACCAGACACACTAAATCTGTTGGAGGAAAAAGTGGGGAAGAGCATTGGCACAGGAGACAACTCTCTGAACAGAACACCAACAGCTCAGGCTCTCAAATCAACAACCAAAAAATGGAACCTCATGAACCTGAAAAGCTCTGTAAAGCAAAGGACACTCTCAGCAGAACAAAACAACAGCATACAGACTGGGAAAAGATCTTCACCAACATTACTTCCAACAGAGGACTAATATCCAGAATATATAAAGAACTTAAGAAATTAAACTCCAGCAAGCCAAATAATCCAATTTAAAAATGGGGTACAAAGCTAAACAGAATTCTCAACAGAAGAATATTAAATGGCAGAGAAGAATTTAAAGAAATGCTTAAAGTCCTTAGTTATCAGTGAAATGCTAGTCAAAACAACTCTGAGAGAGGGAAGAGAGGGAAGAGGCTGGGAGCCTACCATAGATGTTCTCTGAAAGGCTCCACCCAGCAGGGGATCGAAGTGGATGCTAAGGCTCACAGCCAAATAATTGACAGAGTTCAGGAAGTCTTACGAAAGAGTGAGGGGACAGAGAGACCAGGAGAGAACATGGGCTCCACAAGCAAATCAACAGAACCAACATATCTTGGTCCAGGGAACCTGAAGAGGCTGATGCACCAACCAAGGACCATACATGGACAGAACCTAGACCCCTGCTCAGATGTAGCTCACAGACAGCTCAGTCTCCATGTGGGTTCACTAGTAAAAGGAGCAGGGGCTGTCTCTGACATGGAATTTGTTGTCCACTCTCTGATCACTTCCCCATGACCTTGGCAAAGAAGTGACCTTGCCAAGACACATAGGAAGAGGATGCAGGCATTCCAAATGAGACTTGATGGGCTGGGGTCAGATGACAGGGGAGGAGTGCTCCCTCTTTCTGAGAACTGGGGAAGGGGGATTGGGAGAAGACAGGGGGAGCGTAGGACTGGTAGGAGATGAAGGAAGGTGTTACATTTGAGATGTAAAGTGAATAAATTATAAAAAATGAATTTAAATTTAAAAAGATATGTAATCATATTATTCAATGTTTATCTAAAATCACACATAGCATACATATGTGTGTGTAATATAAATGTGTAGTGTAAAGATGTGTTGCTACTTGGAATGACAATGTTCCCTCCAAGAGCCATAGAGAGTATAACAGAACCCCAATATCATTAATTAGAAACTTCCTCTTAAGTGGTAACCGGTCAGGAGAGTGCAAGAGCCTCCAAGAACATGAAGGTAAGATTCTGTTGCCGATTCAATCAGGATGTATAATGAAAAAAAATTATGAAAAAAATTAATTATTTTTAAAAATTGCTATTTAGTTTGAGGCTTTAAGTACATTTGTAACAGGGCTTTAATTCTCAAGCAATTTTAACATCTTTTTGCTAAAATTTTCAGGGCTAGTATCCTGTCCATGAGTGTTGTCAAAACTAAATAAATAAAAACCAAACATGGTATTCTGAGTTTCAAAACAAACAAAAAAGATTCTCTTGCTGAATCCACAAATACCCAGCCTGTTCAGATCCAGAATTTTGAGGCATTGAGCTAGAATTTCCTGGAAATTTATTCCCTGGAAAGTGGTTTTCAGACAGGAGAAGATGCTATTCAATCTGCCAAGGGAGAGGAGCAACCACTCAGAATACCCAGATATGAAGCCTGTGAGCCACAAGAATGACAGGACTGGCAAAACATCTATAGTGGCACACTGGTGCCAACTATATCTTTGGGGGATGGAAAGCTATTCAATTGGACCTAAGGCCTACTCAAAAAGAAGGATGCCATATCTGGTTCTGTAAACATAGACAAGCACTTGGGCCTGGAAAGGTTAAAAATTCGAGAGGAGAATCCAGTACTTCCAGTTTCCTAAACCAGTTTAATTTCCAGATGTTTTCTAAATCATGTCCACAAGTGCCATGCAATTCTCCCCCACTACCTACCCCTTATCAAAGTAGCTTCTTTTTGCAACATGTGGAGACTCTCACAAAGATCCACAACTGTCAAAATGCAAATAATAATTGGCTGTAAGTTGCCCAACCCCAACTGGTACATCTGCAATAAATTTCTTCAACTTTAGACTCACAGAAAATGACAAAAGATACAGAAAACCCCCAGACAGCCAGGATGCCTGCTGATACATCTCCTAGATATGGCATAAAAGTAGATCCACGAACTCTCAACAACACAGTCACCAAAAAACCAGCATAGTGACATCACTGAGCACACCAGTAAGGCCAGGGACTCCATGGTCTTACTTCAATGAGGAAATAATATCAATTCTGGAGAGAGAGAGAGAGAGAGAGAGAGAGAGAGAGAGAGAGAGAGAGAGAAAGCTGTATCTGCAGATGAAATCCCACATTGGTTTTCTAATCTCAACTGCTGACCTCAGGATACATTCACATAGAAGAATAACTAAATGTACCCAGTAGGTTGTATATATATATATGTGTGTGTGTGTGTGTGTGTGTGTGTGTGTGTGTGTGTGTGTGTGT
>NW_026590435.1:300881-319753 GCF_907164565.1 Psammomys obesus
TGTGTGTGTGTGTGTGTGTGTGTGTGTGTGTGTGTGTGTGTGTGTGTGTGTGCATATAAAAAGTAATGAAAATTAAAGAAGAGCTCATCAACATGGGAAAGTGAGAGAGGCATGAGAGGGGAAGAAGAAGTGTGGGAGGAGTGAAAGAGTGCAGCTGATGTATAATCTCTGTCACTTTTCTGCACATTTCAAGCCATCATGAAAGGTAAAATGTATTAGAAAGCATTTTAAATTAAGCTGCATTTCTAGGTCTTATTACTTGTTATTGAGTTTCTGGTTTAGTTAGGGTCATGAACTCAGGCTCACAAATGCTGCAAAAATGAACTCTACATAAGTGCAAAATTGCTTAATTCAGTGACCTTTGACTGCAGATTACAATATTGATTTCTTATCAATAGGTGGTTTCATAAGAAACTAGGTACTATTAATGATTTTTTTGCCTGCATTATAAATTTTACCTCTCAGTGTTGGCTATGAGCTGTATAGGTCGCAAAGGCGTTAATCCTAATAGCACATACAAAGATCTCTTTACCATGTCTGACTACATTTGGTTTCTATACCTGCCATAAGGTATAAAAAAGAAGTCAGAGAAGAGATTCGCAATAAGTTTCTGGTAAGAGAAGAAGACACAATCATTCTGACTTACCCCAAGTCAGGTAAGGACCATCAGTGAGAATGATTTTGAATTGTATGAAAAAAAGTCAAGGCTTGGATTCCCATTCATATGAGTGATGAGCAAGGTGCTCTATATAACTGTTGTGAAAAAACCTTGTGGGCATGAAGAGCTGAGCATGAGAGTCTCTAGTCTGGCTTACATGTGGACAGAGGTGATCAGCTAAAAGACCAGAGCAATGACAGCAGAATCTGATGCAGAATCCAGCATTGTTCTCTCTGTGTGTAGGGAAGAGGGAGATTTCTGAGGAAAAAATAGCATGAAGAGATAAAAGCATGGATGTGAGAATATGTAGGAGAAGACGGTGTAAGGTAGAAGAGTTACCTTGGACTTTGTCCAGGTAGTGGAAAGAGACTGAAAATAAAGAACCATGTAAGAAGTAGGAAATAGTAAGATCTGGAGAGGACAGGAACTCCACAAGGAGAGCAACAGAACCAGAAATTTGAACACAGGGGTCTTCCCAGAGATTCATACTCCAACCAAGTAACATGCATGGAGATAACCTAGAACCCCTGCACAGATGTAGCCCATGGCAGTTCAGTGTCCAAGTGGGTTACATAGTAATGGGAAGAGGGACTGCCTCTGACATAATCTGATTGGCCTGTTCTTTGCTCACCTCCCCCAGAGGGGGAAGCAGCCTTACCAGGCCACGGAAGATGACAATGCAGCCACTCCTGATGAGATCTAATAGACTAAGATCAGAAGGAAGGAGAGGAGGACCTCCCCTATCAGTGAACTTGGGGAGGGGCATGCGTGAAGAAGGGGGAGGGAGGGTGGGATCGGGAGAGGAGGAGGGAGGGGCTTACAGGGTGATACAAAGTGAAAAAAGTGTAATTAATAAAAAAAAATTAAAAAAAAACTAAAAAAAAAAAGAAACAAAAAAAGCATCACAGTGGCTTAGAGGGTGGTGTTTGCTGGATGGAAGAAGCACTGTACATTGTTTAAGTATTAGGCTTCTCACATTGAAAGACCAATGACATGGAAAAACCAAAGGCTGTGGGAACACAGGAAGAAATTCTGTCAACAATCCAGAGAAGGAAGCTAGAGAAACGTCCCGTGACAAAAGAGCACACAAACACAAATCCAAGTGTGTATGTGGTAAATACACACAAGGAGATTTATTCAACTTAAAAAGAAGTATCGAGTCACACACTGAAGCATGGCTGTATGCCAATAGCACTGTATTAAATTAAATGAGCCAATCTCAAAGGACAGATGCTATGACCTCATCTCTGAGAAATACCTGGGATAGTCAAATTCATTGCATCAGAATATAGAATGATGTTGGCACAGGGCTGAAGGGATATTCTGTAGGTAGTTGGTATTTATTTGGGTTATACAATTTTAGTTTTTCAAGATGAAGCCTTGAGAATGTGCTGAATGAATATACTTTGCACTTAACACCGTGTGGACCTTGTGAACACTGCAGGTCTGTGTGCTTAAAACAGCAGTACTGTAAATTGTATGTTGTATATTCTGGTTGAGGCTTTTTCACTAGTTCTCTTCAAATGAGTGATGATCATTTGTTCAGGTACAAACTGGTTGAGATTGTCTGCTTGATTCAGACCAAGGGGGATAAGAATGGAGACAATCTGTGCCCATCTGGGACGGCTCACCATGGGTAGAAAATGAAATGGGATATCATAAATTAATCAATAAGGAGGGACCACGATTCATCAGCTCCCACCTGCTCCCATCTTTTTCGCAAGTCTATCTTAACTTCCAAGCCCAAGGTCAGTGTCCAGTGGTTAAGATTTTTTTTACCAAATGCTCTTTGAACAATTCAGTCTTGGCAGTCCCTGGAGATCTTGCTGAAATGCACTCTGATTGTGTAGGTTAGGGGAGCTGAAGCTGGGATTCTGATGCACTGGGTGATTCTGATGTGTCCCCTCCTCAGACTATATTAGAACACCAAGATGTCCAACACTATACAGTGATCCTGGGCAGATTTTTGAGGGAAAGTGAATTATCACACTGGAGCATTCAGGAATTACATACACAGGTTAAGCAGAGGTTAAACAATAGTGTACCATGGATATTACTGTGTTATTATTGTCAAAGTCGATTAGCCAATCTTAATTCTACAAATATCCCATGTCCTGTGGGTGAATCACCTAAGTCAAAGTTGTTCATAAGGGAAGCAAACTGACCAGGCACTGATGCTCTAATCATGGAGATGGTTAAAAAATCATTTATACCCACAGAGTATTACAATGTCTAGCTGTCAATTAAGATCAGTAGCCACAGGGCTCTCCCTTGTAACTGATAGAGGATCACCAGAAAGGATAAGAGATATCAAGATTCTAATCTATCATAGCTCCTAGTTAGTAAGAAAATTCTCTGGATTCCTTCCACATTGGGATTTAAAAATACTTTATTCTTGAACAACAGAGACAAACACCGAAAAACATTCTCTATGGAAAATGTTACAATGAAGTTGCTACCATTCATCTATATGCATTTGTCTTCTGGATTTTGGCTTTGGGTAATGAAGCGTAAATATGAGTTCCAGAAAACTTCGTAGAAAATATAATGTTTCTTTTTATGAAAAAATTATTACTTTATACTTTATTTTTCTTATGCTTTGAGATAATAATTAAAATATAGTCACATATGTCATCTTCCCTTTCTCCCTTCCCTCCAAACCTATCTATATACCCATCTTTTCTCTCTTTCAAATTTATGTTTTTTTTCATTAATTCATGTTACATATATACATATATATGTATCTACATATTCCTAAATACTTCAGTCCAACGTTCTCAGTCAGTACTATGTTACTTGTATGTATGTTTTAAGGGCTGGGCATTTGGTATTGCATAACCAATTATTATTGTGATCTTTAGAACTGTTGAAACAGTATGTTTTTTTTAATTTTTATGCTATTAATGACCTTAGTCATTTGGCTATTACATTTTTGAAAATCAAATAAAATTATAAAAATATTACAACCATAATTTTCGCACTTACACATATGTTTTGTCCAAATAAAAATAAATGTTTTTTAGAAAGCCCATAAATTTTTTCTTGACATTTCATGTAAATTGTGCCATTTAAAAGGTGAGGAATGTATGTATTAACTCTCATTTACATGTTTTTCCATTTAAGATGATCTATCTCATCAGAAATCCCAGAGATATTCTTGTATCTGGTTATTTTTTCTGGAGTAAGACAAACCTTATTAAGATTCTAGACTCTCTGGGAACTTTGAATGGTTCCTCAAAGGAAACAGTGAATGTTCTGAGATACATAGGATTTGGGAGAAACTTAGAGATGCTTTTTTTTTTTTAATCAAGGTGAGCTAAGTTTAGGCTGGCCTTGAACTCTGTATATAGCCAGAGATAACCTTGAAGCTCAGCTCCTCCTTCAGCTACCTCCTGAGTTCTGGGACTACAGGAACCTACTGCCATGCTGTATTTATTTGATGCTGGGGCTCAAACACACAATTTCATGTGTGTTATCTAGCTTTGCTACATGACTGGTCTTTTAGTATCTTC
Source organism: Psammomys obesus (assembly GCF_907164565.1). Lineage (NCBI taxonomy): Eukaryota > Metazoa > Chordata > Mammalia > Rodentia > Muridae > Psammomys > Psammomys obesus. The sequence continues at coordinate 305,052 of NW_026590435.1, forward strand.
TGTATTTTCACTTGGCTCTATCTTATCCTTCTACATTCAACCAATCTGTGGGCCCAAGAATCATCACCAGTTTGAAGCTGATTAAGTCCACCACAGACAGGGTACAGCCACAGCCTGCCCCACATGACACACCATCTTGGCACCATTTGTAATATCTAGTCTTTCTACAACTAATGTATGCTATTGACATTTGTGGTGGATTGAATATGAAATGCCCTGCATAGCTCCCACATTTAAACACTTGGTTCCCAGTTGGTCGCCCTTTTTTATAATGGTTATGAGGCACAGCCTTGCTGGAGGAAATATTCTATTCAAGATGGCTATGATAAATTAAACCCTTAGGCCTCTTTTAGATTATTCCCTCTACTTCCTGCTTGCAGATGAGGAGATGAAATCTCAGCTTCCTGTTTCTGTAGCCCTGCCTGCCACTTGCTGCCATTGCCTCCTTTCCCCCATTTGATTCTTATCCCTCTAGAATCATAAGCCAAGAATAAGCTCTCTTTTCCTTAAGTTGCCTTTGTTTATGGTGTTTCATCACAGCAATAGAAAAATGACAAATGCTATTTTCTTACTACAGTGCTTCTCATTTGTGGATTTTCTTATTCTTCTCGTCATTGGCTTCCAATGATGACCATTTACCTGACTATCCACCATTTTCTTAAGATATCTTTCCAGATATTATAAATCCTAATTTATTATTTGTCAGACATATTTTCATAGACACATGGAGGGAATTCTTTACGCTTTGTTTTTATTTAATGTTTATTGAAATATATTAATTATATGTAATAAAGGTTTCAATATGACAGTTCCTACATGTTTGCAGGTATTTTGATCGCAATAATAACCCACTAAACTCTCCTGTTCTGTTCCAACTCTTGCTGATATTTTTCCTCTTTCCAACTAGCTTCCTTTTCTACTTTCAGGTCCTTTTTTCTTCATGTGTGTGTTTTTGACTCACTGAATACCACTGGGTTTGCTTATTAGAACAAAAGAAAGGAGTCATTTGCAGGAACATCAGTACCTTACCAGTAGCTATTCTATTGAAAAAAAATCTCCCTCCACTAGCAACCACAAACAGCCTATAGATCCTAGAAGGAAAGAGTCTCAAATTCCTGCCTCCCTAAGTGTTTTTAACTGCCTATAAATATTCAGGGAAAGGGCATGGGTTTGGTAACACCTCCTTTCTCCTAGATGGAATATGGAAGGGCCCAGTTTTTTTCGTTTTTGTTTTGTTTTGTTTTGTTTTTGTAGGCCTTGATTACTAATCACAGCTACTGTGAGTTCAAGAGCACTGTGGCCATGTTATGTTTAGAAGAAAATTCTCTACACTATTCCATCTTTAGGCTCTTACATCATCCCATAACTTCTTCCTTGATGATTCTTAAGCCTGTATTGGGAGATGTAGATGTATCATTTAAGCTGAGCACTGAAAGAACACTTATTCTCAGCACTTTGTCTAGTTTTGAGTCTCTGAAATTACCATAGCCTACTACAAGAAAAACCGTTTTTGACCAAGTTGACAGCAGAGATATATAAGGGGAAACATGGCTATTTACAAAACAGTTTGATGTGCACATCAGGCCCATTTAGCAGATGAGCAGTGATAGCTTCTGTACTAGGACTTATTTCTTACACAGCATGGGCATTTGACCATTTTGACTCCACCAGATGTGAATTCTTCTCAATGACACTCAGAAAATAACTATTTACCCCTGAAACACAATTGCCATTACTGACCAATGAGCGTATCTTGTAAGGCAGGTTGAAGTATAGATCACAATGTCCACAGCTGAGTAAAACTTCATATGACAATCTTGCATGAACAGCCTGCAAAACACCTTCTAGTACTATGAGGGCTGTTCAGCAAGAAGGAATACTGCAACCCATTCCCATTGCTTTCTTTACGCCCTGTGTCTCATTCAGAATGATCTTTTCTAATTCCATCAATTTGCCTGTAATTTTCATGATTTCCTTATTTTTAATAGCTGAGTAGAGGACCAAAACAGTCCTGATGGGAACTGATAGGCTAGGGTCAGACAGTAGAGGAGGAGTACTTCTCCAGTCACTATACTAAGGGAGAGGGATAGGAGAAGAAGAGGAAGGAAGGGTGGGACAGGGAGGAGATGAGGGAGGGGGCTACAACTGGGATACAAAGTTAATAATTGTAAAAAAATAATAAAATAAGATGTTTTTAAAAGGAAAAAAGAAGGATTACTACATCATGAAGGCAAGGTGACAGATTTAGGATAATCCAACAAGAACAAAGATAAAATAATAAAATGATAAAATTGAGAAGTTCAAGTAACCCATCACTCCATGAAAAAACTACACCTAAATTTCACAGATATAAAAACATTTTAAAAATATTTTCCATAGTTAGGAAAAGAGATGTTGTGTTGCTTAGTTTTACTGTCAACTAGACATAACTTATAACCACCTTGGAAGAGAGTTTTAATTGAGGACTCATGTAAATGACACTGGCATGTGGTTGTGTCTTTGAAAGATTGTCCTGATTGTTAATTGATGATGTAGAAAGATGAAGTACATGTGGCAGCACTATTCCTTAGTCAAGGCGGGGGGAAGGGCGGATGCATAGTATACAGGAGTAAAAATATAAGGGAGGGGAAAGGTAGGTGAAGGCAAGAAAGCAACAGCCTACATATTCATTCTTTTTCTGCTTTTGACTGTGAATGTAATGCTTTAACTCCATACCAGGACTTCTCTTCAATAATAAAATGTAACCTGGTGTTATAAACAAAATAAACCAATTTTTCTCAATTGCATTTTTTTTTTTTTAGAATAGAGCCAATTCTAGCAGGAATTTAGGTCACCACATAGACAAGACCAGAAAAAAAGATGAAGATATAAAAAGTTTATATGTTAAAAATGAATTCATGATCACCAGTTCAGCTCTCTATAACAAACTGAAAAGAAAACCAAATGTATCCATAAAGTCACAAAAAAAGCGTAAGTTAATTTCAGCAGTCAACTTGATACAACCTAGTGTCATCTTAGAATCTCAGCTGAGATATTGTACCCATCAGATTGGCCTGTGGCTCTGTATTAGGGTGATTGTCTTGACTGATGATTGAGGTAGTAGGACCACAACATAGGAAGGTGGGTTCAGGCTGCATAAGAAAACTAACCAAGGATGTTGAACATTTCTTTAACTGTTTCTCTGCCATTCGATATTCCTCTATTGAGAACTCTCAGTTTAGCTCTGTACTCCATTTTTTAATTGGATTACTTGATTTGTTGCTGTTTAACTTCTTGAGTTCTTTCCATATACTGGATATTAGCCCTCTGTCAGATATAGGGTTGGTGAAGATCCTTTCCCAATCTGTAGGCAGTTGTTTTGTTCTGACAACAGTGTCCTTCGCTTTACAGAAGCTTTTCAGTTTCATGAGGTCCCATGTATTGATTGTTGCTCTTAGAGCCTGTGCTGTTGGTGTTCTGTTCAGGAAGTTGTCTGCTGTGCCAATGAGTTCAAGGCTCTTCCCCACTTTTTCTTCTAACAGGTTTAGTGTGTCTGGTTTTATATTGAGGTCTTTGATCCACTTGGACTTTAGTTTTGTGCAGGGTGAATGTATAGATCTATTTGCATTTTTCTACATGTAGACAGCCAGTTAGACCAGCACCATTTGTTGAAGATGCTGTCTGTTTTCCATTGAATGATTTTGGCATCTCTGTCAAAAACCAGGTGTCCATAAGTGTGTGGATTTATGTCAGGGTCTTCTATTCGATTCCATTGATCCACCAGTCTGTTGCTATGCCTTGTTGCTCTGTAGTACAATTTGAGATCAGAGATTGAGATACCTCCTGAAGATCTTTTATTGTAGAGAATTGTTTTAGCAATTCTGAGTTTCTTGTTGTTCCATATGAAGGTGAGAAATGCAAATCAAAACGAACTTAAGATTTCACCTTAACCCATCAGAATGGCTAAGATCAAGAACTCAAGAGACAACACATGCTGGAGAGGTTGTGGAGAAAGGGGAATCCTCCTCCACTGCCGGTGGAAATGTAAACTTGTACAACCACTCTGGAAATCAATCTGGTGCTTCCTCAGACAACTAGGAATAGTGCTTCTTCAAGATCCAGCTATACCACTCCTAAGCATATATCCAAAAGAGGCTCAAGTGTACAATAAGGACATTTGCTCAGCCATGTTTGTAGCAGCCTCATTTGTAATAGCCAGAACCTGGAAACAGCCCATATGCCCCTCAGTGGAGGAATGGATACAGAAATTGTGGTACATCCATACAATGGAATATTACTCAGAAATGAAAAACAAGGAAATCATGAAATTTGCAGGTAAATGGTGGGAAATGGAAAGGATCATCCTGAGTGAGCTGTCCTAGAAACAGAAAGACACACATGGTATATACTCACTTATATAGACATATAATATAGGATAAACCTACTAAAATCTGTACACCTAAAGAAACTAATCAAGAGGGAGTACTATTGCTAAAATGTTCAATCCCTATCCAGAAAGGCAAAGAGGATGGACATCAGAAGAAGGAGAACAGAGGGAACAAGTCAGGAGTGTGACACAAAGGACCTCTGAAAAGTTCTGCCCTGCAGACTATCAGTGCAGATGCTGAGACTTATGGCCACCTGTTGGGCAGAGTGCATAGAATCTTAGGAAAGAAGTGGGAAACAGTAAGATCTGGAGAGGACAGGAACTCCACAAGGAGAGCAACAGAACCAAAAATCTGAGCACAGGGGTCTTTCCTGAGACTGATACTCCAACCAAGGACCATGCATGGAGATAATCTAAGACCCCTGCACAGATGTAGCCCATGGCAGTTCAGTATCCAAGTGGGTTCCATAGTAATGGGAAGAGGGACTGCCTCTGACATGAACTGATTGGCCTGTTTTTTAATTACCTTCCCCTGAGGGGGAAGCAGCATTACCAGGCCACAGAAGAAGACAATGCAGCCACTCCTGATGATGCCTAATTGACTAGGATCAGAAGGAACGAAAAGAAGACCTCCCCTATCAGTGGACTTGGGGAGAGGCATGCATGCAGAGGGTAGAGGAAGGGAGGGATTGGGGCGGGAGGAGGGAGGGAACCACAGGGGGGATACAAAGTGAATAAAGCGTAATTAATAAAGAATTAACAACAACAACAACAACAACAAAGAAAACTAACCAGGAATGAGACAGTGAGTTGATTAGCAAGCTGATTTTTTAAATAATTTTTTTATATAAATTACAAGTTATTTACTTTACATCCCAGTTGTAGCCCCTTCCCTGCCAATCCCATCTTCCTTCCCTCATCTCCTCCCTGCCCCTCTCTAAGACCACTGATAGTGGTGGTCCTCCTCCCCTTCCATCTGACCCTAGTTAATCAGGTCTCATCAGGACTGGCTGCAAAGTCCTCCTCTGTGGCCTAGCAAGGCTGCTCTTCCCTCGGGGGGGGGGGTGTCAAAAAGCCAGCCACTGAGTTCATGTCACAGACAGTCTGTGTTCCCCTTACTACAGAAACCCACTTGGATGCTGAGCTCCTATTGGCTATGTCTGAGCAGGGGTTCTAGGTTATATCCATTATCCATGCATGGTCCTTGTTGAAGAATCAGTCTCAGAAAAGACCCCTGTGCCCAGATATATTTGGTCCTTGTGGGGCCCCTGATCTCTCCAGGTCTTACTAACTCCCCCTTCTTTCATATGATTCCCTGCACTCTGCCCTAGGTTTGGTTATGAGTCCTAGCATCTGCTCTGATACACTGCTAGGTAGAGTCTTTCTGAGGCCCTCTATGGTTCCTTTCCTGTTTCTTGTTTTCTCCTACTTCTAATATCCATCCCATTTGTCTTTCTAAGTGAGGATGGATCATCTTACCCCGGGACCTCCTTCTGTTTAGCTTCTTTAGGTGTACAGATTTTAATATGTTTATTCTATCATATAGGTCTAGTATTCACTTATGAGTGAGTATATACCGTGTATGTCTTTCTGTTTCAGGGATACCACACTCAGGATGATCTTTTCTAGATCCCACCATTTGCCTGCAAATTTCACGATTTTCTTTTTTTTTTTTAATTGCTGGGTAGTATTCCATTGTGTAAATGTACCAGTTTCTGTATCCATTCCACCATTGAGGGATGTCTGCGTTGTTTCCAGGTTCTGGCTATTGTGAATAAAGCTGCTACAAACATGGTTAAACAAATGTCCTTGTTGTGTACTTGAGCATATTTTGGATTTATACCTAGGAGTGGAATAGCTGGATTTTGAGGAAGCATTAGAGGAATATAGAATGGCAGAGAAACGCTTAAAGAACCGTTCAATGTCCTCAGCCATCAGGGAGATGCAAATCAAAATGACCCTGAGATGTCACCTTACACCCATCAGGATGGCTAAGATCAAAATCTCAAGTGACAACACATGCTGGAGAGTTTGTGGAGAAAGTCAAATGCTCCTCCATTGCTGGTGGGAATGTAAACTTGTACAACCACTTTGGAAATCAATCTGGTGCTTTCTCAGACAATTAGCAAAGCTGATTTGTAAACTGTGTTTTTTTGCCTCAATTCCTTCTCAAGATACTGCCCAAGGTTCTCTGATCAGGAGAATATGACCTGAAAATGTAAGCCACATAAATACTTTCTTCTTCCTAAGTTGCTTATTGTGGGAATGTTTTTAGAGAAACCATAAACCAAACTAGACCAACACTTAAACTGAATATTAATGTCAATTCTTCAATCAAAAGATATATGGTAGGAAACTTTAGTGTTTTAAAATAGAAATTTAGTGAATGTCGCTTAATAAAGATGAGAGGGAGATGAGAAAGTGTGAAGGGTTTCAATAATCAGAATGTAATTTTAACATGTATGAAATTTCCAAAGAAAAAGTTCAATAATAAAGTCATATGAAACAGTACAAAATCCCACAGAATATCAAACCAATCTTGGAAAGCATAATATCTTGTTTCATGTTATGCTACAAAGGTATACTAACAAAACCAGCATTGCACTGAAACAAAAACAGACATGTGGATGAATGGAATTCAAAACCAAGATATGGGTTCACAACTGTAGGTACTTGATTTTGACAAAAATCCTAAAAATACAGATTTCAGAAAAGACAAGTATATTCAAAAATAAAAACATAAAATAAATCATTATGAATGATTTTATTAATTACCATTATCTGGGTCTTGCATTTTCTCTGAATCTCCATGTACACAATTGTAAAATGAGGCATTCTTTTCATTAATCTTCAATGCATCTATTCTTTCTCTCTACTTGGTTGAAATAATGTTCTTTGCTGTTCACACTATTTCTATTGTCTGTCTTTGTATGAAGTATCTTTGAATATATTTTTAACTCTGATAATTTCATATATTGTATTTTTATCATATTAATCCCCTCCCCTATTCCTCCCATATACTCCTTTCAATCCATAACCATCCAACTTTGTTGTTGTTGTTTGAGACAGAGTTTCGCTGTATAACCTTGGCTGTCTTGGACTCTCTTTGTAATCAGACTGGCCTTGAATTCACAGAGATTTGCCTGCCTCAACCTTCCCAAGTGCTGGGGTTGAAATCATATGCCACAACACCTAGCTGTATAGTCATTTTTTAATGATTTATTTTTCTTTTATGTCTAGGTATCTTTTACCTGCATATATGTATGTGAACAACAATGTATGTATTAGCTGCATAGGACAAGAGTACATCATATACTCCAGAACTGAAGTTACAGTAGATAGTGAGGCACCATGCTTGTATTAGAAACTCAACTCAGATCCTCTGTAAGAGCAAACAGTGCTCTTAAAAAGAAATTAAAAAGCAATAAATCAAGCAATCCAATTAAAAAATGGGGTAAGGAGCTAAACAGAGAATTCTCTGTAGAGGAATATAGAATGGCAGAGAAACACCTAGAGAGGTGTTCAACGTCCTTAGCCATCAAAGAGATGCAAATCAAAATGACCCTGAGATTCCACCTTACACCTGTCAGAATGGCAAAGGTTAAAAACTCAAGTGACAACACATGCTGGAGAGGTTGTGGAGAAAGGGGAACCCTCCACCACTGCTGGTGGGAATATACAACCACTCTGGAAATCAATCTGGCACTTTCTCAGAGAATTAGGAAAGTGATTCTTCAAGATCCAGCTATATTACACCTAGGCATATATCCAAAAAATGCTCAAGTACACAATAAGGACATTTGCTCAACCATGTTTGTAGCAGCTTTATTCATAATAGCCAGAACCTGAAACAAACCAGATGTCCCTCAACGGAGGAATGCATACAGAAATTGTGGTACTTTTACACAATGGAATACTACTCAGCAATTAAAAACAAGGAAATCATGAAATTTGCAGGCAAATGGTGGGATCTAGAAAAGATCACCCTGAGTGAGGTATCCCAGGAGCAGAAAGACACACATGGTGTATACTCACTTATATAGTCCTATAAGATAGGATAAATATACTAAAATAGGTGCACCTAAAGAAGATAAACAAGAAAGAGGACCTGGGGTAAGATGATCAATCCTCACTTAGAAAGACAAAGGATGGACATAAGAAGTAAAAGAAAACAAGAAAAAGGACAGGAGCCTACCACAGAGGGCCTCAGAAAGACTCTACCTAGCAGCATATCAAAGCAGATGCTGAGACTCATAACCAAAACATTGATAGAGTGCAGGGAATCATATGATAAAAGGGGGAGTTAATATGATCAAGAGAGGACAGGAGCTCCACAAGGACAAAATATATCAGGGTATGGGGGTCCTCTATGAGACTGTTTCTCCAACCAAGGACCATGTATGGATATAACCTAGAACCCCTGCTCGGATGTAGCCCATGGTAGCTCAGTATCCAAGTGGGTTTCCCTAGTAAGGGGAACAGGAACTACTTCTGACATGAATTCAAAGACTGGCTCCTTTACCTCCCCAAGGGAGGGACAGCCTTGCTAGGCCACAGAGGAGGACATTGCAGCCAGTACTGAAGATACCTGATAAGCTAGGTTCAGATGGAAGGGAGGAGGGCCTCCCCTAGCAATGAACTTGGAAAGGGACAGGGAGGTGATGAGGGAGGGAGGGTGATATTGGGAGGGAATGAAGGATGGGATACAAAGTAAATAACCTGTGATTAATATTAAAAAATAAAAATTAAAAAAAAATTCTGAGCCATTTCTCCAGCCCCATCATTTGTTAATGCCATCCACTCCAGCCAATGGTGCACACACACTTTTGGGTATATAAATATTTAGTTGAGTTGAGAAACCCTTATAAAGTAACTGACTCTCTTCAGGAAAGTATCAATCACCAGTTTATTGGCAGAACATCTTGACCAACCTCCTGATCCATGCTGGGATTTTGTCTAGCTTAAGTTTCTATAGATCTTGTGTATGCAGTCACACCTGTTGAATTCATAAGTCCAAATGCCATCAAGTGTCCACATGACACTATTTTAGTGTAGTCATCTGCCACCTCTGCCTCTACAATATGTCCCTCACCATCAAAAATGATCCCTGAATCTGGTTAGGAAAAGGTTTAATACAGAAACCTCATTTAGTGCTCATAACATCAAAGTCTCTTGTTGTCTGCACCTTTACCAGCTGTGGGTCTTTGAGTTAACCACCATCCACTACATAGATGAACTTTTCTGATGATGAATGAGAGATGAAGTAAACTATAGGTATAGTAAAAATCAGTTATGAGTTGGTTTCTGAGGAACTAAAAAAAAAAAAAAACTTACTCTTCGAATAAATGAGTCTTAGATATTGGAGTGTCAGATATTGGAACTGGTGTCCTTCAGAAGTAATGTAACTTACATAAATATAATGGCCTCAACTATTGGCTCATTCTTCCTGATTTATCTGCCTTTAGAGTTTCAATTAGACAAAACAAACATTATATTTTCCTATGTCCTTTTCTGTTCTTGATTTATTTTTCATATTTTTGTTTCTTTTACCTAATATTTATAGTCTTTGAAATTTTAAAAAAGTGAACATAATGTGTCTATTTGACTTGCTAGTATGTTCTCCAACACATAAGTTCCATATTACAACTTCAAATCTTAAAAAAATAATACAACTGAGGCTACCTTGTGTTGCTCATGTGTACATGAATGTGGGGTCATCCTCATGGACATGGGAAACCTAACAGTTGTCATGTACCCAAAAGGGATAAAAAAAAACTCTCTCTTCTAGCTGCCATCAATTGCAAATAGCTCTTCAACCAGGACATCCTTCCCCATGTATCATGAAATAACATTAACGGGATTTATCTTATGCAGGTTTTTGTAAGGAACCACTGATGATATAATATCATTTGCACAACAGCCACATCATGACCAGAGGGCAAGATTTACAGAGAACAGTTTTAAAGAACTCCCTTCCATCATCTAGTCTTTACCTTCTTTCTACTCCCTATTCCATGATATTTCCTGAACCTTTGGTAGAGGGATCATATAGAAATCACATCAATGACTGAGTACTTACAATTTTTCTCTGTATTTTGATCACTGATAAATCTCTTGGGTAGGTGTTGTTTTTAGCAATGGGGCACTGATGTCAGTTTGTAGAGAGCAACCTAATAGTCTTAGCAACAGTCGGGGTTGTTTGGGGACTCCCCTTGGACCCTTTTGGCCAACAACTCAATTGGATGTAACCCAATCCTAGTACTGGAATATGTTCTGGTGACAACATATGGCCAGTTAGGATCCTGTCTCCTCCATTATTTGGTGATTTCATTCTGATCACCTTCATATATGCATAGAATTTGGGAAGTTTCTACTGCTTGAGGTTTCCATGCTACCCTTCAAATACCTCCTAATTCTCCTGTCTTTTCTGTGTTCTATTGCACAAGACCCTCTCCTTTCCCATTTCCCACCTGATTCTCCCATCTTAGGCTTCACCCATCCTTCCATAACTTGTTCTGAAACATTTAGTGTTTTGATTATTATGTACTCAGATGACTTTCTTTTCTAGTCCAATCTGTTTGGTGTTCTGTAAACTTTCTGTACTTTGATAAGCATCTTCTTATAGGTTATATTTTTTCTATAATTTTGTTGAAAATGTTTTTGTGTGCCTTTGACCTGGGTTTTTTCTTCATCATCTATTTTTATTATTTCTATATTTGATTTTTTTCATAGAGCTCCAGATTTTCTGGATATTTATGCCAGGAGTTTTTTACACTTAACATTTTCTTTGACCAGTGTATCTATTGTATCTATTTGACCAGTGTATCCAGATTTTCTGGATATTTATGCCAGGAATTTTTTACATTTAACATTTTCTTTGACCACTGTATCTGTTTCTTCTATCATGTCCTCAATTCCTAAGTGTCTCTCTTCCATCTATTGTACTTGTTGGTGAAGCTTGCCTCTGAGATGCTTGTTTGAGTTCCTAAAATATTTGTTTTAAGATTTCCTTCCGTTTGGATTTTCTGCATTGATTCTATTTCCACTTTCAATTGGAGACAGGTTTTTCTTTCCACTAATTTTTATTATTTCAAGGATATCTTTAAAGGATATATTCATTTACTTTTATAGGACCTCTATCATATTCTTATGAGTTGTCTTAAGGACTTTACATTCCTTGTGCTTTAGCTGTGTTGGAATATTCAGGGTCTGCTGTGGTAGGATCACCAGGCTCTGTTATTGTCTAGGCTGCTATTGATTGTGTTTTTACACTCGCATTTAGACATCCTAGATTGGAAAGATTAAAATTTTATGTGCTGATATCTGGCCTTGTCTTTTTTGGATGAGTGTTGTATTCCTTGGCTTCTGTTTTTGCTCTGGTTGTTAGGAGAATGTGATCATTTTGTGTTGCCTGTAGGAACTACACTGAGGTAAAAGGTCAAATGTGGTTCTTAGTATTGGGACCCACGACTTAGGAGTAAGCATAGGGACTAGAGTTGATGGTGGGACTTTACATGGGGAAAAATCAGTGTTCCACCAGAATCTGCTTAGTTTGTCTCCTGAGACTGGGTCCAGATAGTGAGGAGAGGCCACAGCAGAAGATTTGCTAAAGAACTGGGGATAAGACTAAAAAAATGAAGATGAAGAATAGAGGGATTGTTGCAGTTGTAGCTTAGTTGCTTTCCTGGTCAGAATGGCATGTGACTTCTCAGGGGCAGCTAGATTTGAGAGTTGGGACAAACTAATGAGTGGGAAGAAGAAAATATGGGGATTGAATACTTGTGATCCACTAAAGATGGGGGCAAGAATGGAAGGAAGGCTGCAGCAGATGTTCCGTTGCAGTCTTGAGTATGAGACTGGATAATTGGACTTTGAGAAATATTGGGAGAGGTGACAATCTGTAGTTATCTTACGTGTTTCCCTGGACAGAGTGGTTTGTGAGTCCCCAGGTAATGCTGAACTTGGGGGCTGTGATAGTACAACAAGTGGAGCCAACGATTTTAGAAGGTAAAGTTCTTTGGATCCACTAGAAATGGGGAGTACTGCCACAAGTTTTCTGCTGCAGACCTAAGAGTAAGACTGGGGAATGGGATCTTAAGAATCAGAGGGAAAGGTGAAGGTTTGCTGTCAGCCTACCTTCTTCCATGAGGAGATTGAGGAAAATAAATTTTCATGAAAAAAATTAAAGTGCAAGAAAAAAAGAGAAAGGTAAAAGTATTAAAAAACAATTTGACCTAAAACCCTGGCTCAACTGTAGTCCATAGACTCTGTCTCCATGTAAGTTCCCTAATAAGGGGAGCAGGGGCTTTCTCTGGCATGAATTAAGTGTCAGTCTCTCTGATCACCTCTCCCTGTAAGGTGCAGCCTTGCCATGCCATAGAGGAAGGCAATGCAATCTGTCCTGATAAGACCTGATAGGCTAGGGTCAAACAGAAGGGAAGGAAGACCTTACCTATCAGTGGACTAGGGAAGGGGTATAGGGAGAGAAGAGGGAAAGAGGGTGGGATTAGGAGGAGACGAAGGAGGGGAACAGAGCAGGGATACAAAGCGAATAAATTGTAATAAATGATGATAGCAAAAAATTTAAAAAATAATTTGACCTTATATTGTTATCTTTCACAAAACAGAAAGTTTACATGTAAAATGCAAAGCCTTTCATCACACCTTTTTGGCTATATGTAAAATCTTTTATTTTCTCATTATAAAATTCAATTTTCCCTAGGAAGGTTCATTACCTAATGATCTCGGCTGCACAGTAGTAAGGATTCCCAAAAGTCTCTTTTCTGTCCTTTTAACACATTCTTTCCAATTATTCTCATGGTTGATTGCCTTTATACAAAACATAAACTGGAGGTGTGGCGAAATGAATAAAAAAAAGTTTTAAGCCAACAAAACTTTATGACCTCCATGAAAGGGCTAGGATTCAAAGCAAAATGTTCAGTACTCAAAGATTTTGCCTTAATATGACTATCACCTAAGATTAAGCTAGTGTTGTAGCTTAACTTAACAGATGAGCTTCCAAAAATTGGGTATGTGATGCAGGAAGATTGGGAATTTTATGTCTGTCTGAGATACAGCATGAGATCCTTACTCAAAACAAAACAGAATCGCTCAGAAATACCCCAAGTAATAAGTATTGAGAACATTTTTATGAAACTGTTGTAAAAGCTGTATTATTCTCAGTTATCCTACAGAAATAGTATTATTGTTTTTGGCATTAGCATTAATCTCTGTCAAGGTCATTGTGAAAGTTCTTTCATTTACCTTGATCATTGTCTAGTTGTATTTCTATAAGTTTCTTTAAATATCTCAGGGCAGGTTATTCTATGTAACTTCAATGCTAGCACTTGGGAGGAAAAGCCAGATGCATGCATCTCTGATCTCTGTGGACTCTAGGTAGACAGGCCTCAATAGTAACTTCCATCCCATAAGACAGACTTTATAGTGAGGCCCTGCCTTAAGTAAAAAGCATCTGAGTGTACTTAATGGGATGGAAGCAGAGGAATCTGAAATTCAAGGTCATCATCCTCTGCAAAGCAAGTTCAAGTTTAACCCAAGTTATATGAGACCCTATTGCTAATATCCTCTTTTCCCTAAAAGAAATTCCAACCTCTTTTCTTTTAGGGGCCAGAGATCAGCCACAGTGATAAGTGTGTGTGACTTATGGCCTCTCTCCGTGGCCTGTTTCTTTATTAATCCTCATTTTTTTTTTACTTTTTTTTTAAATCTTTTATTTTTTTTTATTAATTACACTTTATTCATTTTGTATCCCCCCATGAGCCCCTCCCTCCTCCCCTGCCGATCCCACCCTCCCTCCCCTTTCTGCATGCATGCCACTCCCCAAGTCCACTGATAGGGGAGGTCCTCCTCTCCTTCTTTCTGATCTTAGTCTATCAGTTCTCATCAAAAGTGGCTGCATTGTCCTCTACTGTGGCCTGGTAAGGCTGCTCCCCCCTCAGGGGGAAGTGATCAACGAGCAGGCCAATCAGATTATGTCAGAGGCAGTCCCTCTTCCCATTACTATGGAACCCACTTGGACACTGAACTGCCATGGGCTACACCTGTGCAGGGGTTCCAGGTCATCTCCACAAATAGTCCTTGGTTGGAGTATGAGTCTCTGGGAAGTTCCCTGTGTTCAAATTATCTTGTTCTGTTGCTCTGCTTGTGGAGTGCCCATTCCCTCCAGCTCTTACTATTTCCCACTTCTTACATAAAATTCCATTCACTCTGCCCATCAGTTGGCCATCAGGCTCAGCATCTGCTTTGACGGTCTATACTGCAGAAGCTTTCAGAGGCCCTCTGTGGCAGGTTCCGAGGTTGTTTCCTATTTTCTTTT
>NW_026590435.1:319853-381555 GCF_907164565.1 Psammomys obesus
ATTTCCCACTTCTTACATAAAATTCCATTCACTCTGCCCATCAGTTGGCCATCAGGCTCAGCATCTGCTTTGACAGTCTATACTGCAGAAGCTTTCAGAGGCCCTCTGTGGCAGGTTTCAAGGTTGTTTCCTGTTTTCTTCTGGCTTTCAGAGGCCCTCTGTAGCGGGTTCCGAGGTTGTTTCCTATTTTCGTTTTCTTCTGATGTACATCCTCTTTGCCTTTCAGGATGGGGATTGAACATTTTAGTTAGGGTCCTCTCCTTTGCTTAGTTTGTTTAGATGTACAGCTTTTAGTGGGTTTATTCTATATTGTATGTTTATATGAGTGAGTATATACCGTGAGTGTCTTTTTGCTTCTGGGTCAACTCACTCAGGATGATCCTTTCCAGGTCCCACCATTTACCTGCAAATTTCATGATTTCCTTATTTTTCATTGCTGAGTAATACTCCATTGTATAGATGTACCACAGTTTCTGCATCCATTCTTCAGTTGAGGGGCATCTGGGTTGTTTCCAGCTTCTGGCTATTACAAATAAAGCTGCTACAAACATGGTTGAACAAATGTCCTTGTTGTGTACTTGCGCCTCTTTTGGGTATATGCCTAGGAGTGGTATGGCTGGATCTTGAGGAAGCGCTATTCCTAGTTGTCTGAGAAAGCGCCAGATTGATTTCCAGAGTGGTTGTACCAGTTTACATTCCCACCAGCAGTGGAGAAGGGTTCCCCTTTCTCCACAACCTCTCCAGCATGTGTTGTCACTTGAGTTTTTCATCTTGGCCATTCTGATGGGTGTAAGGTGAAATCTCAGGGTTGTTTTGATTTGCATTTCCCTAATGGCTAATGAGGTTGAGCATTTCTTTAAGTGCTTCTCTGCCATTCGATATTCCTCTGCAGAGAATTCTCTCTTTAGCTCTGTTCCCCATTTTTTAAGTGGATTACTTGGTTTGTTGCTTTTCAGCTTCTTTAGTTCTTTATATATATTGGATATGAGTCCTCTGTCAGATAGAGGGTTGGTGATGATTCTTTCCCAATCTGTAGGCAGTCGCTTTGTTTTGATGACGGTGTCCTTTGCTTTACAGAAGCTTTTCAATTTCATGAGGTCCCATTTATTGATTGTTGCTCTTAGAGCCTGTGCTGTTGGTGTTCTGTTCAGGAAGTTTTCTCCTGTACCAATGAGTTCTAGGGTATTCCCCACTTTTTTTTCTAGCCGATTTAATGTGTCTGGTTTTATGTTGAGGTCCTTGATCCACTTGGACTTTAGTTTTGTGCAGGGTGATAAGTATGGATCTATTTGCATTTTTCTACATGTAGACATCCAGTTGGACCAGCACCATTTGTTAAAGATGCTATCTTTTTTCCATTGTATGGTTTTGGCATCTTTGTCAAAAATCAGGTGTCCGTAAGTGTGTGGGTTTATTTCTGGGTCTTCTGTTCGATTCCATTGATCCACCATTCTGTTTCTATGCCAGTACCATGCAGTTTTTATAACTGTTGCTCTATAGTACAGCTTGAGATCAGGGATGGAGATACCTCCAGAAGATCTTTTATTGTAGAGGATTGTTTTAGCAATTCTTGGTTTCTTGTTATTCCATACGAAGTTGAGAATTTTTCTTTCCAGATCTGTAAAGAATTGTGTTGGCAATTTGATGGGAATTGCATTAAATCTGTAGATTGCTTTTGGTAAGATGGCCATTTTTACTATGTTAATCCTGCCAAGCCATGAGCATGGGAGATCTTTCCATCTTCTCATATCTTCCTCTAATTCTTTCTTCAGAGACTTGAAATTTTTTTCATACAAGTCTTTGACTTGCTTGGTTAGGGTTACGCCAAGGTACTTTATGTCATTTGTGGCTATTGTGAATGGTGTTGTTTCTCTAATTTCTTTCTCAGCCCTTTTGTCTTTTGTATACAGAAGTGCTACTGATTTTTTTGAGTTAATTTTATATCCGGCCACTTTGCTGAAGGTGTTTATCAGCTGTAGGAGTTCCCTGGTAGAGTTTTTGGGGTCGCTCATATATACTATCATATCATCTGCAAATAGTGATAATTTGACTTCTTCTTTTCCCATCTGTATCCCCTTGATCTCCTTCGACTGTCTTATTGCTCTAGCAAGGACTTCCAGCACTATGTTGAAGAGATATGGAGACAGTGGGCAGCCTTGTCTTGTCCCTGATTTCAGAGGGATTGCTTTAAGTTTCTCTCCGTTCAGTTTGATGTTGGCTATAGGCTTGCTGTATATCGCCTTTACTATGTTTAGATATGTGCCTTGTATCCCTGATCTCTCCAGTACTTTAAACATGAATGGATGTTGGATTTTGTCAAATGCTTTTTCAGCATCTAGGGAGATTATCATGTGGTTTTTTTTCTTTCAGTTTGTTAATATGGTGGATCACATAGATGGATTTCCGTATATTGAACCACCCCTGCATACCTGGGATGAAGCCTACTTGGTCATAGTGGATAATATCTTTGATGTGTTCTTGGATCCGGTTTGCAAGTATTTTGTTAAGTATTTTTGCATCAATGTTCATAAGGGAGATTGGCCTGAAATTCTCTTTCTTTGTTGAGTCTTTGTGAGGTTTAGGTACCAAGGTGATTGTGGCTTCATAGAATGAGTTTGGTAATGTTCCTTCTGTTTCTATTTTGTGGAATAGTTTGAAGAGAATTGGAGTTAGCTCTTCTTTGAAGGTCTGGTAGAATTCTGCACTGAAGCCATCTGGTCCTGGGCTTTTTTTGGATGGGAGACTTTTGATGACTGCTTCTATTTCTTTGGGGGATATAGGACTATTTAGTTGATTTACCTGGTCCTGATTCAGCTTTGGTGAGTCAAATCGATCAAGAAAATTGTTCATTTCATTTAGATTTTCAAATTTTGTGGCATATAGACTTTTGAAGTAAGTCCTAATGATTGTTTGGATTTCCTCAGTGTCTGTAGTTATGTCCCCCCTTTCATTTCTGATTTTGTTGATTTGGGTGGTGTCTCTCTGCCTTTTAGTTAGCTTGGATAAGGGTTTGTCTATCTTGTTGATTTTCTCAAAGAACCAGCTCTTGGTTTCATTGATTCTTTGAATTGTTTTATTTGTTTCTAATTGATTGATTTCAGCCCTGAGTTTGATTATTTCCAGCCGTCTACTCCTTTTTGGTGTGTCTGCTTCTTCTTTTTCTAGGGTTTTTAAGTGGGCCATTAAGTTGCTTGAATGAGCTGTCTCGAATTTCTTCTTGAAGGCACTTAGTGCTATGAACTTTCCTCTTAGCACTGCTTTCATTGTGTCCCACAAGTTAGGGTATGTTGTGTCTTCATTTTCATTGAGTTCTAGAAAGGCTTTAATTTCTTTCTTTATTTCTTCCCTGACCCAGCTGTCATTTAGTAACAAGTTGTTCAGTTTCCATGAGTGTGTAGGCTTTTTGCTATTTCTGTTGTTGTTGAAGTCCAGCTTTATTCCATGGTGATCAGACAGGATACAAGGGATTATTTCAGTCTTCTTGTATCTGTTGAGGCTTGCTTTGTGACCAACTATATGGTCTATTTTGGAGAAGGTTCCATGAGGTGCTGAGAAGAAGGTAAATTCTTTTGTGTTTGGGTGTAAAGTTCTGTAGATGTCTGTGAGGTCCATTTGATTCATGACCTCTGTCAGAGATATTGTTTCTTTGTTTAATTTCTGTTTTGTTGACCTGTCCTTTGTTGAGAGTGGGGTGTTGAAGTCTCCCACTATTAATGTGTGGGGATATATATGTGGTTTAAATATTATCAATGTGTCTTTTACAAATGTGGGTGCTCTTGTATTTGGGGCATAGATGTTCAGGATTGTGATGTCTTCCTGGTGGAATTTTCCCTTGATGAGTATGAAGTGTCCTTCCTCATCTCTTTTTATTAATTTTGGTTGAAAGTCTATTTTATCAGATATTAGAATGGCTACTCCTGCTTGTTTCTTGGGTCCATTTGCTTGGAAAGTCATCTTCCAACCTTTTACCCTCAGGTAATGTCTATCTTTGTGTCTTAGGTGTGTTTCTTGTATGCAACAGATTGCTGGGTTTTGTTTACGTATCCATTCTGTTAATCTGTGTCTTTTTACTGGAGAGTTGAGTCCATTGATGTTGAGAGAGATTAATGACCAGTGGCTGTTAGATCCTTTGATTTTGATGTTGGCTGTGTTCATAAGTTTGTGTGCTTGGTTGCTTTTTGTTTTGCTGTAGTAAGGTTAATTATTTCCTGTGTTTTCTTGACAGAAGCTAATTTTCTTGGGTTGTATTTTCCCTTCCAGTGTCTTCTGTAATGCTGGATTTGTGTGTAGGTATTGTTGAAATTTGTTTTTGTCATTGAATATCTTGTTTTCTCTGTCTATGAGGACTGAGAGTTTTGCAGGGTATAGTAGCCTGGGTTGACATCTGTGTTCTCTTAGGGTCTGCATGATATCTGTCCAGGCCCTTCTGGCTTTCATAGTTTCTGTTGAAAAGTCAGGTGTGATTCTAATGGGTTTGCCATTATATGTTACTTGGCCTTTTTCCCTTGCAGCTTTTAGTATTTTTTCTTTGTTCTGTATACTTCCTGTTTTGATTATTATGTGGCGGGAGGATTTTCTTTTCTGGTCAAATTTGTTGGGTGTTCTGTAGGCCTCATGTATCCTTATTGGCTTCTCCTTTAACTTGGGGAAATTTTCTTCAATGATTTTGTTGAAAATATTTTCTGGGCCTTGGAGAAGGGAGTCTTCTTTTTCCTCTATTCCTATTATTCTTAGGTTTTGTCTTTTCATATTGTCTTGGATTTCTTGGACGGTCTGTGTCAGGAATTTTTTGGATTTAACATTTTCTTTGACAGATACATCGATTTCTTCCATTGTATCTTCTACACCTGAGATTCTTTCTTCCATTTCTTGTATTCTGTTGGTTATGCTTACCTCTGTAGTTCCTGTTTTCTTCCCTAAATTCTTCCTCTCCATTATTTCCTCCATTTGTGTTTTCTTTAATTTTTCTAGTTCTATCTTCAGGTCTTGAGTTGTTTTGTTTACTTCCTTCACCTGTCTGCTTGTATTTTCCTCTTTTTCTTTTAGTTCCTTCAACTCTGTCTCTTTGATTTCTTTCAGTGATTTAATTATTTCTTCTCTGAAGGCCACAAGCTGTTTGGCTGCATCTTCCCGTATTTCTTCACGGATGGCCCTAATTTGCTTGTCTTTATCTTCCTCCATTTCTTTACGGATAGCCATGATCTGTTTGGTTTTATCTTCCTCTAATTCTTTACGTATTTTATCTGTTTCCTCTATTATTCTCTTCATCAACATAGATGTAAGGTCATCTTCTTGATTTTCTATTATGCTGCATTGTTCAGGGCTGTTTGCCCCTGGATGGCTGGGTTCTGGAGATGCCATATTGCTCTGTCTTTTGTTGGTTGAGCCTTTACGCTGACCTCTACCCATTGGGCTGATTTAGGTTTTGGCTGTTAGTTTCTGTGCTTCCTGGAGTCCTGAGGTAGGGAGTATCCCCTTGGCCGGAAGATGATTTTTCCTGAAGGAGTCCTTCTCTGCTTTTTGGTTATGGTCACTGTATGGCCAGTGTTTCTCCGGAGATGCCACTGCTCACCTCAGGTTTATAGCCCTGAGTAGTAGCTGTGGTCTATGTTAGGCAGGGGGGGATCTCCTCTTACCCATAAAATTTCTCAAGACAGCTGCCCCACTGCTGGGTTTCTTGTTATAAATTTAGTGTGCTGCTGCTCACTAAATTTCCATGTACAGTCCTCTTGAAGAAACTGCTGATTCTCTAGCTATGGGGTTTTCTCCCAACAGGGAAACTCAGTCTGTTATCCTGGGGCGCACAGTTCTGTCTGAGAAAGTGGGAGGTGCACTCAGCAAGTCTCTGGGCCAAAGGCTGATTGCTCTGCTCTGGACCTGGAGAATGTGCACCTAAGTTGAGTTGGCGCCTGGGGGCACTGTTCTGGTCTGGAGGCTGGGTGCCTCACTCTGGACCAGAAGCTGTGTGTCTCTGTCTGGGATGGCGGATGTAGGCACCACTCTGGTCCAGACGCTGTGGGTGCAGCCCCCCTGAAGGATCAGGGATTCCTACACTTTTGGCAGTCCAGCCAGGGACAACTGGCCGATCCCTGGCACAGTATCTGAGGGCTGCTGTAATGGCTCTTCGGCTCCTGCAGGTCCGAGGATGCAGCTGTGTGTGTGTCCCAGTGCCCCAGGGGAACGCAACAATGGCGGCAGAGCACAGCGCTTCTGCCTGCACTAGAGTCTGCGTGAGTCCAGGAAGTGTTTTGGTGCTGGGTGTCCTAAGCGTTAGAGCTGCTGACCCCCTCCGCTGGGGGTTTCCTCCTGCCAGAGACACGCAGTCTGGTGCCCTGGTGCCCTGGTGCCCACAGTTCTATCTGAGGCGGCGAATCACGCGCGCAGGCAGGGCTCTGTGCAGGCAGGCGCCTTTGTCCCTCCCGGCTCTGGGTCCGGGCTGGCTCTTGGGGTACCCGCGGAACCCGAGTCTTTTCCAGGGGATGTCTGGGTAACCTGAGGTTGGTCCCAATTGTTTCCTGCTCCGTGGGGTTATCTCTCGACTGGGAAATCCAGTCTATGGTGTTGTGGGCCCACAGTTCAGTCTGGGACCGTGACCAGATCGCGCTGGCGGGTAGCTCTGGGCTGGCGACCAAGCGCCTGGCGGAACGGGGATCTCTTCCGCCGTTTAGCCGGGTGAGTTAAAGCTGATCGAATCCCCCACCGTGGGGTATCCTCTCACCTGAGAAACACAACCACTTGTGTTTTATGGCCGCGAGTTCTGATTGCTGGTCACTGTGCCAATCCTGCTGTGCTGCTCCTCAGAATGAGAGTCCTCCCGGCGCTGCCATCTTGCCCCGCCTCCTTAATCCTCATTTTTTATGGTGCCGTTTCTTCATGTTTCTTTTCTCATCCATCAACAGTTAATTTTCTGCATCTGTCTAAGCTTTCTGCTAAAAACGCTCAATTTTCTTTCTTCTTCTTTTAGGACCCAAGAGGAACTATAGAGAAGATCTGTGACTTCCTAGGAAAGAAATTAGAGACAGATGAGCTGGATCTGGTTCTCAAGCACAGCTCCTTCCAAGCCATGAAAGAAAACAGCATGTCCAATTATAGTCTCATCCCAGAAGATATAATTACTAATGATTTGAAGCTCATGAGAAAAGGTAAAAAAATTCAATATGTCAGATCAACATATTCAATATACATCAGGGCTTGTTGTGTCAATGAGCCTCTAAGACATGTTGGGAATGTGTCAGCAGTCATTGCTCATCACTCTTTCTTTCTCAGAGACCTTAGAGAGTAATTTTTCCATGGCGATGATGAGGGCTTCAGGCTCCAAAAAGATCATTTGTTCTGGGAGATGATCTTGGGGTTGCAGAGGGTCATGTACAATAATTTCAATGGAAAATGAAACTAGTCATGTTTCTATGAGGGCTTGAAGACCTCAACTCTGAAAACAAAATGTTTAGAGCAGTAAACCAAAGATGTGCCTGGTATGATAACCACAGAACCAAAGAAATTACATGAACAGCTGGAAAAGATGTCAAATAGGTCGATATTGCTTTCCCCAAGAGAAACCCAATAAGAACTAAGAAAATTATTCTCCAGTGTTGAAATCTGATAGTATTTGCCAACTTATGTGTTCCATTAGGTTCCTGGCCACTTTGCTTCCTGAATCGTCTCTCCTCAAATAGGAATTTCCATGCTATCGATGTCTGTGCCACCTCTCTGCTGGAAGCAGATTGTGGGTGAAGTTTTACAGCTATGCAGTTGAGAAGTAACTGTGCCAGAATGAATCATACCTTGAATCTCACCCAAACCTCATTAGATAATAATAAATGAGATGGGACTCAGAGTTGAAGGTCGAACATTGAATATTTAACAGTGAATACAAACATGGGTATGGGTGAAGGAAGTAGAGAGTTATGGGTTTAATTTTCTTTGCCCTATACTTTAAATGCTCCATCCTTAACCTTCAGTCCTCCTCTGCTCCAGAGTGTGAGAATCAGGTACTAAGAATGTAAGGACATCAGATATTTACATAGAGAAAATACAGTGAAAGCAGTTACTAAAATGCATTTAATTCAATTCCCTTGATGAGCTCAGATTTAAGCATAATGACCTATCACCACTCACCACAAGAAAACAGGTATTTATACACTAAGAATCAAGACCTCTAGAAGACACAGCTGACCTCTTGACCTGGGTTCTAGATTGTATGGAGATAGAATTTTCAGTACTATAAGTGAAGGTCTCAGCTAAGAGAAATGGCCTATTCTTTGGCTTCCTGTAATAAGTCTGAATTTGGCGGAGGTAAAATAGTATATGAATCTAAAAGGCTGTTGTTAAAAGTCTCAAGGAATGAAATGGCTTTCTTTTTTTTCTTTCCATTTTTAATTTTAATTAATTACACTTTATTCACTTTGTATCCCCCAGTAGCCCCCTGCCTACCCCTCTCCCAATCACACCTTCCCTCCCCCTTCTCCACACATGCCCCTCCACAAGTCTCCTGATAGGGGAGGTCCTCCTCTCCTTCCTTCTGATCTTAGTCTATCAGGTCTCATCAGGAGTAGCTGAACTGTCTTCCTCTGTGGCCTCGTAAGGTTGCTCCCCCCTCAGGAGGGATGATCAAAGAGCAGGCCAATCAATTCATGTCCTTGTTCCCATTACTATGGAACCCACTTGGACACTGAACTGCCATGGGCAACATCTGTGCAGGGGTTCTATGAAATGGCTTTTTTAAAATAAAGAATGGCTATGGAAACTGACAAGGAGAATTTTGGCAAAGACAAACTGGAGCAGATGTAATAGAATTTAAGACACAATTCCATGAGAACTATTTTCATTTCCTCTTTTCCAAGAAGATTCTTCTAGGATGAAATCACACTTGGATTTAATCTCTTCCAAATGCACATAGTGTTTGTCATGTAACATAGATGATAGGGGGAATACATACATACATACATGATAGTAAGAACAGTAATTATACTGTAGTTCTATCAAAACATTTGATCTGACTTTATAATTCTTGAAATTTAATTTCCTAATGATTATATTTGACATATATGGGTTTTTCTTTTACATTTGAAGACAACTTTTATACTTGGAAATTATTTTCCTTATACTGGTCAGGCACACAGCTATGAGTCTCATTGGAAACCAGGTCACTGATGGGGAAGCCCGTCTTCATTACCCACGTGCTACTTTACTTTATTATAGAGGATGTGGAAATGGATTTGTACATAAGCACTTTTGAAAAAAGTACATAAGGTTAATATTAGTCTTTGAAATTCCTGTATCATATTGGTGCTATTTTATAATCACCAAGGTATGAGAAAATCAAATATTAATTCTCAAATCAATTTTATTATTTACCATTAGGTACCAAGTTCCATAAATCATAAAGCATAAAAAAGCTGTGTTAAGTGTTAGACTGGCCTTAGACAGGAGGGGTTTCCTAGACTTACTTTCCCTTTATTTAATTGCTCTTCTCAGAAGACAAGTGAAATAATTTTTGTTGCCTCTGCATAGCGACTTCATCAGCTTTACCTGGAATACACAATCATCCCTAGGCAGGATTTATCTGGTTTTAAGCTCCAAGTAATTAATTTCCCACATACAATTGTAGTCATTATAAATTTGTGTTTGGATACTGCAGAAAATGCAGAATGACATGTTTCATCTTTCTTCATCCACTGTTAGCCACAGGATGATTGTAAAGACAATGACACCATCAAGGCCTTTAGTGGTGAATATCTTCTGACAAACATCAGAAGTTCTAGCACTAAATTACTTCGTAGTGGGTGTTTCCTGGACAAAGTGTTGTGTTGGAACATTAATCAATGTCCCAACACTAATCAATGTCAGTTTTGGCTTAAGAAGATATTAATCAGAGACACACAGGTAAGATGACCTGAGGACAGAGGGAGAAGCCTGCTATCCACAGGATGAAAAGAAAAGCCTAGAAAGGTCTGGAGAACATCCTGATATGAGAAGAGCAGCATCCTGAACTATGAGTCAGTTCCTTTTAAAAAGTAGTCAAACCACCACGTGTTAGGGTTATCCTGTCATCTGACACCCAGGAGTTTGTGGAGACTTTAAGAAAGAAGGAATAGAGAAATGTGCACCTGGTAGGTGCACATGATTTTGATGTAGATGAACTTAGAACTCCATGTGTGTTCTAAAAAAATGCAAAGATGTGGTTCTCACATATGTACTGATTAATTCCAGTAGAAAGTCATATTGATCTTTCTGAGAATCTGATAGCACAGCATTTATTCTGGCTGATCAAGACCCAGGCATGCTGAGAGAAACAATGAAAAAAAAAAACATTTTCAAATAATGAAGAAGATAGGAGACCTCAGAGTAGCAATGGATATTGATAAGTTCCCATCTTAACTGATGACACTTTTATTTATATCCATAAACAGTATATTTAATTTAATATACCCACTGAAGAATTAAAATTAACTTATATGATAAATAAAGAGAGTAATGTTGAGTCAAGGGGCAAGATTGCGGTGCCATGAGAACACTGTGTCTGAGGAGCAGGACAACATTTTCTGTACAGCAACCAAAAGACTGAACTCTGAGCTATAAAACAACAGCGATCGTGTTTCCCAGGTGAGAGGAAACCCCCATGGTGTGGGAATCAATTTGGTCCACTCTCGGGTCACCCAGCCAGAACCCGGAAGAGATCCCGGGTCTTGCAGGCACTAGGTCACCAGACCAGAACCGCACGCCTGCTTGTCCTGATCACCTTCCCAGGCTGAACGGTGGGCACAAAAACACCAGAGACTGGGAGTCCTAGTTGGAAAAAAAAACCCACAGGGAAGGAAGGAAATGGGATTGGCCTTGGGTCACCCAGTCCTTTCCTGGAAAAGGTCTCACAGAATGGCGGATGTGAGCCACCATCACTAAACTGGGCTCCAGCAGTGAGCACAGAGACTGCTGCATGCCCAGCTCTCCGTCACAGACAGAGCTGGGCCCCCCAGGGCACCAGAGACTGAGAGTCCCTGTCGGGAGAAAACCCCACAGGGAAGAAAGCAAATGGGGACCCAATTAGGTCATCCAATATATCCCTGGAAAAGGTCCCACAGACCAACCCAGAAATCTGCTGTGCACCAACTATTCATCACAGACAGAACTGTGTGCCCCAGGGCACCAGAGACTTGGAGTCCCTGTCAGGAGAAATCCCCCACAGGGAAGGAAGCAAACAGGGGCGGACTAAGGCCACCCAGTATATCCCCGGAAAAGGTCTCACACACCAGCCCAACCCAGGGAGCTGCTGTGCACCAGCTAGCCTGCTGCTACCAGGAGAGCAGTACTCACCTGCCACAGATTACCACTTGGGTACTGGGGCACAGAGCCCCAACCTCAGAACTACAGAAGCCTGAGATCCCCAAGATCAACCCCTGAATACTTCTCCAAGGGGCAACCAGTTATCCCTAACAAAACTGACCAAACCGCGGGACACCCAGGTTACAGCAGCAGCTCATTAAATTTACAGCAAGAAACCCAGAATCAGGACAGCTGTCTCCAGGACTTCTCCGGGTGAGAGGAGAGCCCTCTTGACTAACAAAGACCACAGTTACCACTCAGGTCTGTACACCTGAGGTGAGCTGTGGCAACTCCTGAAAAAAACCGGCCCTACAGTGACCATACTCAAAAAGCTGAGGAAGTTTCCTTCAGGATAAACCATCTTCCTGCCAAGGGGATTCTCTCCACCACAGGATTCCAGGAACCATCAGAAACTAACACCCAACACCTAAGATAGCCCAATGAGTAGAGGCCAGCGTAAAAGCTCAACCAACAAAAGGCACAGTAATATGGCATCTCCAGAACCCAGTTATCCAGGGGCAAGTAGCACTGGACACCCAATGGATGCAGAAATTGTGGTACATCTACACAATGGAGTATTACTCTGCAATGAAAAATAAGGGAGCACAGGGTTTTTTCTGAGACTGACATGCAACCAAGGACCATGTATGAATGTAACCTAGAACCTCTGCTCAGATGTAGCCTGTGGTAGCTCAGTAACCAATTGGTTTCCCATAGTGAGGGGAACAAGGACTATTTCTAACAGGAACTCAATGGCTGGCTCTTTGGCCTCCCCACCCCCCAAGGGAGGAGCAGTCCTGTTAGGCCACAGAGGAGAGCTTTGCAGCCAGTCCTGAAGATACCTGATAAAACAGGATCAGATGAATGGGGAGGAGGTCCCCCCTATCAGTGGACTTGGCAAGGGGCACGGTGGAGATGAGGGAGGGACGGAGGGAGGGAGGGACTGGGAAGGAATGAGGGATCGGGACACGGCTGGGGTACAGAGTTAATAAAATGTAACTGATAAGAAAAAAATAAAATACAAAAAAAATAAATAAAAAAAATAAGGAAATCATTAAATTTGTAGGTAAATGGTGGGACTTGGAAAGGATCATCCTGAGTGAGCTGTCCCAGAAGCAAAAAGACACACATGGTATATACTCACTCATATAGACATATAACATAGGATAAACCTACTAAAACCCTGAACATCTAAAGAAACTAATCAAGAGAGCAGACCCTGACTAAAATATTCAATCCTCATCCTGAAAGGCAAAGAGGATAGACATCAGAAGAAAAAGAAAACAGGAAACAACCTAGGAACCTGCCACAGAGGGCCTCTGAAAGGCTCTGCCCTACAGACTATCAAAGCAGACATTGAGACTTAAGGCCAACTGATGGGCAAAGTGCATGGAATCTTAAGTAAGAAGTGGGAAATAGTAAGAACTGGAGAGGACAGGAACCCCACAAGGAAAGCAACAGAACCAGAAAATTTGAACACAGGGGTCTCCCGAGGGACTCATATTCCAACAAAGGAACATGCATGGAGATAACCTAGAACCCCTGCACAGATGTAGTCCATGATAGCATAGTAGCCAAGTGGGTTCAATAATAATGAGAAGAGGGACTGCCTCTGACATAATCTGATAGGCCTGTTCTTTGATCACCTCCCCCTGAGGGGAGAGCAGCCCTACCAGGCCACAGAAGATGACAATGCAGCCATTCCTGATGGGATCTGATAGACTAAGATCAGAAGGAAGGAAAGGAGGACCTCCCCTATCAGTGGACTTGGGAGGGGCAAGCGAGAAGAAGGAGGAGGGAGGGTGGGGCTGGGAAGGGAGGAGGGAGGGGCTAATGGGGGGATACAAAGTGAATAAACTGTAATTAATAAAAAATAAAAAATTAAAAAATTAAAAAATTAAAAAAAAGAAGTGGGAAATAGTAAGATCTGGAGAGGACAGTAATCCCACAAGGAGAGCAACAGAACCAGAAAATTTGAACACAGGGGTCTTCCCAGAGACTCATACTCCAACCAAATACCAGGCATGGAGATAACTTAGAACCCCTGCACAGATGTAGTCTGTGGCAGGTTAGTGTCCAAGTGGGTTCATAGTAATGGGAAGAGGGACTGTCTCTGACATGAACTGATTGACCTGCTCTTTGATCACCTCCCCCTGAGGGGGGAGCAGCCTTACCAGGACACAGAAGATGACAATGCAGCCACTCCTGATGAGATCTGATAGACTAAGATCAGAAGGAAGGAGAGGAGGACCTCCTCTAATAGTGGACTTGGGGAGGGGCATGTGTGAAGAAAGGGGAGGAAGGGTGGGGTCAGCAGGGGAGGAGGGAGGGGCTTATGGGGGGATACAAAGTGAATAAAGTATAATTAATAAAATAAAATTAAATTAAAAATAAAAAATGGCTAAATGAAAAGCAAAAAAAAAAAAAAAAAAGAAGATGACATAACATCTATGCTCATGAAGAGGATAACAGAGAAAACAAATAAAATGCGTAAAGACCTAGAGGAAGATAAATTCAAACAGATCATGGCCAACCATAAATAAATAGAGGAAGATAAAAACAAACAGATTATGGCCATCCATAAAGAAATAGAAGAAAATAAAGAAAAACAGATTATGGCCGCTATAAAGAAATACAGGAAGTTGCAGCCAACCAGTTTGTGGCCTTTAGAAAGGAAATACTTAAATCACTGAAAGAAATTAAAGAAACAGAGGATTGTTCAAACAAACAGCTGAAGGAATTGAAGGAAAAAGAGGAAAATACAGTCAGACAGGTGAAGGAAATCAACAAAACGGCTCAATATCTGAAGATAAAATTGGAAAAATTAAAGAAAACACAAATGGAAGAAATTGTGGAGCGAAAGAACTTAGAAAAGAAAACAGGAACTACAGAGGTAAGCATAACAAATAGACTACAAGAAATGGAAGAAAGAATCTCAGCTGTGGAGGATACAATGAAAGAAATCGATGTATCCATCAAAGAAAATGTTAAATCTAAATAATTCCTGGCACAGCACAGACCGTCCAAGAAATTCAACACAACATAAAAAGACAAAACCTAAGAATAATAGGAATAGAGGAAAAAGAAGATTCCCTCCTCCAATGCCCAGAAAATATTTTCAACAAAATCATTGAAGAAATTTTCCCAACTTAAAGGAGAGTCCAATAAGAATACAAAATAACACCCAATAAATTAGACCAGAAAAGAAAATCCTCTCACCACATAAAATCAGCTCATTCAAGTAACTTAATGCCTCACCTAAAAACCCTAGAAAAAGAAGAAGCAGACACACCAAAAAGGAGTAGATGGCTGGAAATAATCAAACTCCGGGCTGAAATCAATCAATTAGAAACAAATAAAACTATTCAAAGAATCAATGAAACCAAGAGCTGGTTCATTGAGAAAATCAACAAGATAGACAAACCCGTAGCCAAGCTAACTAAAAGGCAGAGAGACACCACCCAAATCAACAAAATCAGAAATGAAAACCGGGACATAACTACAGACACTGAGAAATCCAAACAATCATTAGGACTTACTTCAGAAATCTATATGCCACAAAATTTGAAAATCTAAATGAAATGGACAGTATTTTTGATTGATTCCACTTACCAAAACTGAATCAAGACCAGGTAAATCAATTAAATAGTCCTATATCTCCCAAGGAAATAGAAGTGGTCATTGAAA
The DNA here is from genome assembly GCF_907164565.1 of Psammomys obesus. Taxonomy (NCBI): domain Eukaryota; kingdom Metazoa; phylum Chordata; class Mammalia; order Rodentia; family Muridae; genus Psammomys; species Psammomys obesus. The sequence goes on from NW_026590435.1 coordinate 334,860, forward strand.
GTCTCCCATCCAAAAAAAGCCCAGGACCAGATCGTTTCAGCGCAGAATTCTACTATACTTTCAAAGAAGAGCTAACTCCAATTCTCTTCAAACTATTCCACACAAAGACCCAACAGAGAAAGAGAATTTCAGGCCAATCTGTCTTATGAACATTGATGGAAAAATACTCAACAAAATACTTGCAAACTGAATACAAGAACACATCAAAGTTATCATCCACTATGACCAAGTAGGCTTCATCCCAGGTATGCAGGGGTGGTTCAATATACGGAAGTCCATCAATGTGATCCACCATATTAACAAATTGAAAGAAAAAGACTGCATGATCATCTCCTTAGATGCTGAAAAAGCATTTGACAAAAATCCAACATCCATTCATGTTTAATGTATTGAAGAGACCAGGGATACAAGGCACATATCTAAACATAGTAAAGGCAATATACAGCAAGCCTATAAACAACATCAAACTAAATGGAGAGAAACTTAAAGCAATCCCACTGAAATCAGGGTCAAGGAAAGGCTGCCCACTTGCTCCATATCTATTCAACATAGTTCTGGAAGTCCTTGCTAGAGCAATAAGACAGTTGAAGGAGATCAAAGGGGATAAAAACTAGAAAGGAAGAAGTCAAAGTATCACTATTTGCAGATGATATGATAGTATACCTGAATGACCCCAAAAATTCTACCTACAGGTGATAAACACCTTCAGCAAAGTGGTTGGATACAAAATTAACTCAAAAAAAATCAGTAGCACTCCTGTATACAAAAGACAAAAGGGCTGAGAAAGAAGTTAGGGAAACAGCACCCTTCACAATAGCCACAAATGACATAAAGTACCTTGGTGTAACCTGAATTAAGCAAGTCAAAGAATTGTATGAAAAAAATTTCAAGTCTCTGAAGAAAGAATTAGAAGAAAATATCAGAAGATGAAAGATCTCCCATGCTCATGGCTTGGCAGGATTAATATAGTAAAAATTACAATCTTACCAAAATCAATCTACAGATTCAATGCAATTCCCATCAAATCAACAACACAATTCTTTACAAATCTTGAAAGAAAAATTGTCAACTTCATATGGAATAACAAGAAGCCCAGAATTGCTAAAACAATCCTCTACAATAAAAGACCTTCTGGAGGTATCTTCATCCCTGATCTCAAGCTGTACTATAGAGCAACAGTTTTTGTGGGTTTTTTTTGTTGTTGTTGTTTTGTTTTTTGGTGGTTGTTTTATTTTTATTTTTTATTTTATTAATTACACTTTATTCATTTTGTATCCCCCCATAAGCCCCTCCCTCTTCCCCTCCCGATCTCACCCTCCCTCCCCTTTCTGCATGCATGTCACTCCCCAAGTCCACTGATAGGGGAGGTTCTCCTCTCCTTTCTGATCTTAGTCTATCAGTTCTCATCAAAAGTGGCTGCATTGTCCTCTACCTTGGCCTGGTAAGGCTGCTCCCCCCTCAGGGGGAGGTGATCAAAGAGCAGGCCAATCAGATTATGTCAGAGGCAGTCCCTCTTCCCATTACTATGTAACCCACTTGGACACTGAACTGCCATGGGCTACATCTGTGCAGGGGTTCTGGGTTATCTCCACGAATAGTCCTTGGTTGGAGTATGAGTCTCTGGGAAGTTCCCTGTGTTCAAATTATCTTACTCTGTTGCTCTGCTTGTGGAGTTCCCGTCCCCTCCAGCTCTTACTATTTCCCACTTCTTATATAAAATTCCATTCACTCTGCCCATCAGTTGTCCATCAGGCTCAGCATCTTCTTTGATAGTCTATGCTGCAGAGGCTTTCAGAGGCCAAAAACTGCATGGTGCTGGAATAGAAACAGAATGGTGGATCAATGGAACTGAACAGAAGACCCAGAAATAAACCCACACACTTATGGACACCTGATCTTTGGCAAAGATGCCAAAACCATACAATGGAAAAAAGTATCTTCAACAAATGGTGCTGGTCTAACTGGATATCTACATGTAGAAAAATGCAAATAGATCCATACTTATCACCCTGCACAAAAGTAAAGTCCAAGTGGCTCAAAGACCTCAACATAAAACCAGAAACATTAAATCGGTTAGAAGAAAAAGTGGGGAGGACCTTAGAACTCATCGGTACAGGAGACAACTTCCTGAACAGGACACCAACAGTACAGGCTCTGAGAGCAACAATCAATAAGTGGGACCTCATGAAGCTGAAAAGCTTCTGTAAAGCAAAGGACACTGTCATCAGAACAAAACAACAGCCTACAGATTGAGAAAGGATCTTCACCAATGCTATATCTGACAGAGGGCTAATATCCATAATACATAAAGAACTAAAGAAAACAGCAACAAATCAAGTAATCCAATTAAAAAAAAACTTGGGAACAGAACTAAACAGAAAATTCTCAGTAGAGGAATATTGAATGGCAGAGAAACACTTAAAGAAATGCTCAACCTCATTAGCCATCAGGAAAATGCAAACCAAAACGACCCTGAGATTTCACCTTACACCTATCATCATGGCTAAGATCAAAAACTCAAGTGACAAAATATTCTGGAGAGGTTGTGGAGAAAGGAGAACCCTCGTCCACTGCTGATGGGAATGTAAACTTGTACAACCACTCTGTAAAGCAATCCAGCACATTCTCAGACAACTAGGAATAACACTTCCTCAAGATCTTGCCACACCACTCCTAGGCATATATCAAAAAGAGGCTCAAGTACACAGTAAGGACATTTGTTCAACCATGTTTGTAGCAGCCTTATTTGTAATAGCCAGAAGCTGGAAACAACCAAGATGCCCCTCAACTGAGGAATGGCTACAGAAATTGTGGTACATCTACACAATGGAATATTACTCTGCAATGAAAAAATAAGGAAATCATGAAATTTGCAGGTAAATGGTGGGAACTGGAAAGGATCATCCTGAGTGAGCTGTCCCAGAAACAGAAAGACACACATGGTATATACTCACGCATATAGTCATGTAATATATGATAAACCTACTAAAATCTGTACATCTAAAGAAACTAATCAAGAGGACTCTGACTAAAATGTTCAATCCTCATCCCAAAAGGCAAAGAGGAAGGACATCAGAAGTAGTAGAAAACAGGGAACAAGTTAGGAACCTGCTACAGAGGGCCTCTGAAAGGCTCTGCCCTGCAGACTATCAAAGCAGATGCTGAGACTTATGGCCACCTGTTGGGCAGAGTGCATGGAATCTTATGAAAGAAGTGGGAAATAGTAAGATCTGGAGAGGACAGGAACTCCACAAGGAGAGCAACAGAACCAGAAATTTTGAACACAGAGGTCTTTCCAGAGACTCATACTCCAACCAAGTACCATGCATAAAGATAACCAAAACCCCTGCACAGATGTAGCCCAAGGCAGTTCAATGTCCAAGTGGGTTCCATAGTAATGGGAAGTGCCACTGCCTCTGACATAATCTGATTGGCCTGCTATTTGATCACCTCCCCCTGAGGGGGGAGCAGCCTTACCAGGCCACAGAAGATGACAATGCAGCCACTCCTAATGAGATCTGATAGACTAAGATCAGAAGGAAGGAGAAGAGGACCTCCCCTATCAGTGGACTTGGGGAAGGGCATGTCTGAAGAAGGGGATGGAAGGTGGGATTAGGAGGGGAGGAGGTAGGGGTTTATGGGGGGGATACAAAGTGAATAAAGTATAACTAATAAAAGTTAAAAAATAAAGAAATAACAAGGAGAGTAATGTTATACAGAAAAGATGTCTTCTGTTGTCAATATTTTAAATTCAAATCCATCTCCATTACTGTCATTCTGGGTAACATCTCAAAGAATAGTTTTTTCTCATCAGCAAACAATGCCAGCACTTTCCTCAGTTATCCATGAATACATTCAACAATTGCACACTGAGAATATTCTTTTTAAATTATTTTTATTAATTACAGTTTATTCACTTTGTAAAACCCCCAGTTCCTCCCTCCCTCCTCCCCTCCCAACCCTACCCTGCCTCCCTCTTTCTCACCCATGCCCCTGTCTCCATCCACTGATAAGGGAGGTCCTCCTCCCCTTCCCTCTGATCCTAGTCTATCAGGTCTCATCAGGACTGGCTGCACTGACTTTCTCTGTGGCCTGGTAAGGCTGCACATCTCTCAGGGGGAGGTGATCAATGAGCAGGCCAATCAGTTCCTGTCAGAGACAGTCCCTGTCCTGTATGTCTGGCACTCTTTGAGAAATGGAGTGTTTGACAATTTAAGAACCAAATTACTTTTCAAATATATTACATGCATATTTTATGCATATATTAAAAAAGGAAATGCATGGAACAATCATAGTGCCACAGCTATGAAATTAAAGAAAGCAAGGATGGCGCCACTGGGTTGTGCATGGAGGACAGATAGAAAAAGATGGTTACAATGGCGTCAATAAAGAGACACAAGAAAAAGATTTAATTATATGAAAGACATCTCCCCTCCAGGGTGAAAGAAAATGGTACAGTGTGAGAAGTTGGACAATCTGACATCTCTAAGACCAAAAGTAAACACCTACTGGAATGGAGTAATGAGAGACAGCATATGACCATATGGGATGGTGCTACAAAGAATAGGGAGTGAAATTATATAGATCTTCATGCACCGCAAAACACCATGACTATGTAAAAACAGGAATTCTGGCATGTTCTCAGCTGGAAGTGACAGGGTCCCCTGTATCTTCTGGAAGAATAAAGATGGCTGACATGCTGATCACAACTGTGTATATCTGCTGCGCTCAGTGTGAACAGACACACGCATAAGTGAAAGCAATTTAAAAATATTATTTAAAAGTTGCTTGCCTGTTGTGAAGAACTTCTGTAAGTAAACACTGAAATATAGAAAGAACAATTTAAGTCCTTTTGGATCACTGAGATGATGAGCACTGTGTGGTTGGGTAGTGGGATGGAAGCAGGTGTCACGGGAAGAAGAAACACTCTGAAAACATAGAAAAGCAGAACCAGAGATGCTGCTTTTAGGTTGTCTAGCAGTAGGTTGAGTGAGGAAAAGATGCCACACAATTTCCACAGAAGGAGAAGTCTGTATATGATCTCAAGGCATAAGGACGGTTCTTCCAGAACTGGTAGTTCCACTGTATTAACTGTGTGGTCCTTGTCAAGCAGATGGTAAGAACATGAAAAGGGAGGAGCAGAAGCAGTGTTAAGACCATTATCAACCCATCTATGTGTCCAATTCCCATTTTCCAGGCACAACTGTGGACTGGAAGAATCACTTCACCATAGCCCAAACTGAAGCCTTCAATAAAGTATACCAAGAGAAGATGGCCAGTTTCCCTCTGGGACTCTTCCCATGGAAATAAGTTCTCAAAAAACTTTTAAATCTTGTGTGGATACCAGTGTTCATTTTCCTATTGTTAATGTGAATGGCTGGGTATAGTCATGAAATAAATCCTCTTGAAGGATTGTGAAAGGTTTTTTTTATGTAATAGTCATAGTAGTAGTGTGTATTTGTGTGTGTGTGTGTGTGTGTACATTTCTGTTTGTAGTGCTTTCAGAGGCCAGAAGAGTGCACTGGTTCCCAGGGAGCTGCAGTTCTATGTATCGTCTTCTTTGGGTCCTAGGAACTGATCTTAGGTACCTAAGATTAATTTAGCTATTAACTTCTGAGTCTTCTGTCCTGCCCAGAATCTTGGACTCCTGACTCATCAAATGTTTGCTTCTTTTATTTCGGGTTTGTTATGTCTCATCAGCAAACTCCATTTCACTTCATGGAATTCCAGCCTTAAAATGATCTTTTATTTTTTTGAGACTCTGTTTCTCTCTGGCTGTCCTGGAACTCAGTCTGTAAACCAGGATGGCTTTGAAATAAGAGATTCACTTGCCTTTATTCCCAAGGGTTTATATGAAAGATGTGCACCACCATCACCTGGTCTAAAAACAAGTCTTTGCAATATTTTTCACATAAAAAACACTATAGAAAAAAATTAGGTATAATCTAAAGTTTTGTGAAATTTTAACATATGACATAAAATTTAGACTTATCTAAGTCTCCCATTCATAGCACCATGGATTTTCACAATGTATGCTGTTTTGGACAGAGGAACAGATTTTGTTGTTGTTTTTTGTTTGTTTTTGTTTTTGTCTGTGACACTGTGGCAGAAAATTGTATTAATAAAGACTTTAAAACCTCATACAAATAACATATGGACTAAAAAGTTTATAAACTTCCATATCTGCTACAGTATCTTCTACTTGGATTTTGCTTTTTGTTGTTTTTTGATAATTTTTAATAAGTGTAAAAATAACGGGTTTCATAATGAAACTTTTATATATATGCATATCATTGTAAACTACTCAGTATTGTTCCTTTACTCATCAAGCCTGTCCTTTCCCCTCTTGTTAGTACTTTCTCCTCCAACATAGCATCCCTCAATTTAAATGCCATATAGACACACTTGTACTTAAATCTAGATGTGCAAAAAGGAGAATAAGTGCAATATTGTCTTTTGTTTTTATGGCTGAGGGAGTGATTTTGTTGAAGATATTAGGGAGTATACAGCCAGAGGCACCTGAAAGATCCCAGAGCAGGAAGAGAAAGTAATACACTGAGCATAACCAGCAGAAAAAGGCCAGCACATGATGGGATCCCAGGCCATGCCAGAACTCTCTGTACTATTGCATTTCTCTCCATCCTCAGTGTGTGCCCCCCTTTTTTCCCCTTTCTTCCCCTTTCCATTTCTCTGCCCTAATGGCTCTGCTCCCATCTGTCTGCCTGTCAACATATCCTCTTGTCTGCTTCTACCATTTCCCCAGGTCTTGCTCCCCTTCCTTCCCCAATAAGCCTCTTTTACATTAGGTCAATTGCAGGCATAATTACTCAGGGGCATACCTTGGCACTGGCATTTTATGTCATAACACCCTATGTTTTTGAATTCTGTTGACCGGAAGGTATCAAACATCTTCAAGCACAAAACAATCCACAGGACTCCAAACTCAGTTAACCAGAAATAAAAATAGTCATAAATAACCAATGGGCTATGGGGCACCTCCCCTACTTGTGTGCAAACAGGGGTGTACCAACTACTTCAGATTTCCCCTGTTCATCAGATAGGGTACCCCATAACCAGAAGCCAGAAAAAACAGCAAGTTATGTAAAAATGCTTGCCATTTTTCTCCAATTGTGGCTGTTCACCTCTGAAATCCATAGAATGGAAAGCATTTTCCAGGGACCTGGGATCAGCTGGGTCAGCTATCCTAAGGTGCCATTGAACCTGGCAGCCTACTTTTTCAGGACCACAAATTGAAGAATGTCAAACAGAATAGACACCAGAAGTGGTGGAAGAGAAGGAATAGGATGGGAGTCCATTATAGAGGGTCCTCTGAAAAGCTCCACCCAGTAAGGGAGGGACAGATGCTGAGACACAAAGTCAAACTTTGTGCAGAGCACCAAAAATTTTATGGAAGAAGGGGGGGAACAGAACAAGAAGGAGGGATAGGAGCTCTGTAAGTAGACCCAGGGAGTCCTGCAGAGACTGATGCACCAACAAAGGACCATACATGTAGAGTACCTAGACTGCCCCATGTCGACTGCTCGGATGTAGCCCATAGACATCTCAGTCTGCCTGTGGGTTCTCGAGTAAAAGGAGCAGGGGCTGCCTCCATCATGATCTTGGTTGCTTGCTCTTTGATCACTTACCCCTGGCAATGTGGCCCTCTCAGTCCACAGAGGAAGAGGATCCAAACAGCCCTAATGAGACTTGATAAGTTAAGGTTAGATGGCAGGGGAGGAGAACTCCCCCTTTCAGTGGATTAGGCAATAGGGATAGGGGGAAGAATGAGGGAGAGTGGGACCAGGAGGAGTTGAAGGAAGGGGCTTCAATCAAGATATAAAGTGAATAAATTGTAAAAGATAAAATAATATGCAGATACTGAGACTCATAACCAAACCTTCTGCAGAGTGCAAGGAATGATATGAAAGAAGGGGAGGGGTTAGTATGACCTGTAGAGGACAGGAGCTCCACAAGGACCAAATATATCTGGGCACAGGGGCCTTTTATGAGACTATATCTCCAGCCAAGAACCATGTATGTATATAACCTAGAACCCCTGCTCGAATGTAGCTCAGTATCCAAGTGGGTTGCCTAGTAAGGGGAACAGGGACTATTTCTGACATGAATTCAATGGCTGGCTCAGTGACCCCACCCCCCAGGGAGGAGCAGTCCTGCTAGGCCACACAGGAGGGCTTTGCAGCCAGTTCTGAAGATTCCTGATAAACCAGGGTCAGATGAAAGAGGCAGGGAGGAGATAAGAGAGGCAAAGTGGGATTGGGAGGGAATGAGGGAGTGGAATACAGCAGGGATACAAAGTTAATAAACTGTAACTAATATTAAAAATAAAAATTTGATGATAATAATAATAATAATAAGCATTGTGATGCACATATAGACAAACACATAGGCCAAACACACCTACATAGAAAATAAAAATAAATCTTAAAAAAACAAGGACACAAAGCTGGAAGCAATGGAATGAAAGAAGGAGATGTGAGGAAGGTGGTAGGGAAATTAATATAATCAAAGTACAATGAATGAGATTATCAAAAGGTTAATAAGATATATTTAAAGAAAATGCATACAAAGATGGATGATAGAAGTGCCATGAATGTCAAACATTATTTCTTCAACTAAGTAGATGCAACAGGACAAAAATATTGAAGATCAATTAAAGGAATGGCTTATTTTATAATTGTGTGTTCCAAAGAACTGCAAGTTGATGGTAATACAATGATTTTTAAATATTTACTTTATTTTTATGTTTCTGTTTGTGTAATTTTATGTGAACGTGCATGTGTATATGGTAAAAGGTTGGTATAATAACTCTTGAAAAGAGTGTAGGTTCTCCTGAAGGTATTAAATAAAGTTTTGAGATATTTTATATGAACTCAAAGAAATATCACAGCATTAAGGCAATGGACTTGGGACAATGCAACAAGAAAAAATATCAAATAATAAGATAGAAGTGGAAATTCCAAGATGTCAATAACTCTTGAAAAGACTAAATCTAAAGTTCATAGGCATAGAAAACATTTTAAAAATCATTTTCTTTAGTTAGGAAAAGAGGTGCTGTGTTGCTTAGTCTTTATTGTCACCTTGACATAATGTATAATTAACTTGGAAAAAGTCTTAATCAATCAAATCTAAATCAAATTGGCTTATGGGAATCTCTTTGAAAAGAATTGTCCTGTATATTCATATGATAGGAGGAAGAAGCACACTGTGGGCAACACCATTCTCTATTCAGGGTGGTGGTTGTGCATAACACTACAAATGAGGAGAAAGCTAGCTTGGGGAAATTATGCAAGGTCTACATGATTACTCTCTCTGTATGTGACTGACTGCGAATGTGGGTTTTAACTTCCTTCCAAGCATTCTCTTCAGCAATAAGCTTTATCCCGGAGTTGTTAATAAAATAAAACCTTTTTTCTTTAGGATTTTTTTGTTGTTGTCAGAACAGATACCAATTCAGATACATGAGAAATTTAGGACATTACTTAGAGAAAACCAGATAAGAACCTATCTTTGTAATATTATAATTAAAATAAAGACAATACATAGATGCTGGCAAGAGAGAAACACCAAGAGTAAATGAAGGTATAACAGTTTTCTTTTTGTCAACTGAGACTTCAAAAGGCAGGATAATGTGCAATGCTGAATTTCAAGTTCTAAGAAGGCAGCTACTGCTAACCCAGGCTGCTGTACCCAGTAAAGATGTTTGTTATAAGTAAAGGAGAAACAAAGAAACTGTATATTTTAAAACACACACAATGAATTTGTGTCCACTAAGAAAGTTCTACAAAATATACTTATAGAAGACTTATAGACTGAAGAGGAAAATAAATGTATCCACAAAGACACAAAAACAAAAATTAGCTTCAGCATTTATCTGACACAACCGAGAGTTGTCTGAGAGAGTCTCAGTTGAGAGATTGCCACAGTTAGCTTCTGGATTGCCTAGCAACCTATGATGTCATCATGTGTCACTGGCCAGGTGGCCCCACCTGGAAGGCATGGTTACCTCCCTCTTTAAAGGGACCAGCCTGCCATGTGGTCTCTCTCTTGGCTTCTTCTCTCTTGTCTCTTGTTCTCTCTTAGCCCCTCTTACTCTCTTCCCTCCCAGCCCTCTCCCCTTTTTCTGTCGGGGCTCCCTCCCTCTCTCTTCCCCTCATCATGTCCTGCTCTCCCTTCTCTCTCTCTTCATCTCTAATAAACGTCTTTCATAAAAAATCTGTTGTGCGCCTCATCATTCATTAATTGTCCCCATCAGTCACCACCAGATTTTCCTGCAGTCATGTGTTTGAATGATTGCCTTGATTGATGTTTAATGTCATAGAGACCATACTATAGGCAGGTGAGCAAGAGACGATGAGTGAGTTATCAAAGACAATTGTATAATGGTTTCTGCTTCAGTTCCTTTTCAAGATTCTTCCTTGATGTCTCCCATAAGTAAATTGTGACCTAAAAATGTAAGCCAGATAAACATTTTCTTTCTCCTAAGTTGCTTCTGGTAAGAGTATTTGAACCCGGGTGGTTCAATATACGGAAATCCATCAATGTGATCCACCATATTAACAAACTGAAAGAAAAAAAAAAAAAACACATGATAATCTCCCTAGATGCTGAAAAAGCATTTGACAAAATCCAACATCCATTCATGTTTAAAGTATTGGACAGATCAGGGATTCAAGGCACATATCTAAACATAGTAAGGAGATCAAGGGGTTACAAATTGGAAAGTATGAAGTCAAATTATCAGTATTTGCAGATGATATGATAGTATACGTGAGTGACCCCAAAAACTCCACCAGGGAACTCCTACAGCTGATAAAAAATTACCATCTTACCAAAAGCAATATACAGATTCAATGCAATTCCCATCAAATTACCAACACAATTCTTTACAGACCTGGAAAGAAAAATTCTCAACTTCATATGGAATAACAAGCAACCGAGAATTGCTAAAACAATCCTCTACAATAAAAGATCTTCTGGAGGTATCTCCATCCCTGATCTCAAGCTGTACTATAGAGCAACAGTTTTAAAAGCTGCATGGTACTGGCATAGAAACAGAATGGTGGATCAATGGAACCGAACAGAGGACCAGAAGTAAACCCACACACTTATGGACACCTGATCTTTGACAAAGATGCCAAAGCCAGACAATGGAAAAAAGATAGCATCTTCAATAAATGGTGCTGGTCCAACTGGATGTCTACATGTAGAAAAATGAAAATAGATCCATACTTATCACCCTGCACAAAACTGAAGTCCAAGTGGATCAAAGACCTCAACATAAAACCAGACACATTAAATCGGCTAGAAAAAAAAGTGAGGAATACCCTAGAACTCATTGGTATAGGAGAAAACTCCTGAACAGAACACCAACAGCACAGGCTCAAAGCAAAAAGACACACACTCATATAGACATACAACATAGGACAAACCCACTAAAATCTATGCATCTAAAGAAACCAAGCAAGAGAGAGGACCCTAACTAAAATGTTCAATCCCCACCTGAAAGGCAAAGAGGATGGACATCAGAAGAAGAAGAAAACAGGAAACAACCTAGAAACCTGCTACAGAGGGTCTCTGAAAGCCAGAAGAAGAAAACAGGAAACAAACTAGGAACCTACCACAGAGGGCCTCTGAAAGCCTCTGCCCTGCAGACTATCAAAGCAGATGCTGAGCCTGATGGCCAACTGTTGGGCAGAGTGAATGGAATTTTATGTAAGAGGTGGGAAATAGTAAGAGCTGGAGAGGACAGGAACTCCACAAGGAGAGCAACAGAACAAGAAAATTTGAACACAGGGAACTTCCCAGAGACTCTTACTCCAACCAAGGACTATTCATGGAGATAACCTAGAACCCCTGCACAGATGTAGCCCATGGCAGGTCAGTATCCAAGTGGGTTACCTAGTAATGGGAAGAGGGACTGCCTCTGACATAATCTGATAGGCCTGTTCTTTGATCACCTCCCCCTGAGGGGAGAGCAGCCCTACCAGGCCACAGAAGAGGACAATGCAGCCACTTTTGACGAGAACTGATAAACTAAGATCAGAAAGGAGAGGAGAACCTCCCCTATCAGTGGACTTGGGGAGGGGCATGCATGCAGAAACAGGAGGGAGGGTGGGATCAGGAGGGGAGGAGGGTGGGGCTTATGGGGGGATACAAAATGAATAAACTATAATTAATAAAAAATAAAAAGTTAAATAAAAAAAATAAATAAAGAGTATTTGAACCCAGGAACCAAAAAGTAAATGGGCACAATAATTAAACAAGAAACAAAAGAAAAACCGATCAAGTTTTTCTGATGATTTTTCTCCTTGGAAAAATTACCAAATTGGTGGGGATTAATAGATACCTTTCAGTAGTAACTCTAAATAGCAATGGTGCCAATTTTTTAATCAAAAGACTAGTAGATTGGATCAAAAAGTAGAGTGAATATATTTGTTGCATTTCATAAAAAAAAGACAGGTGTTACCTGACCATGAAATGTGGGGGAAAAGTAACTTCAGGCAAATGGAGCAAAAACATAAGCAAGTGTTGCTGTTCTGAATCTGACAAAATAGACTTGAAATCAAATTTAGAAAGTAATGGTAAATGTCACTTCCTGGTAAGTAAGAGGATAAACCTGGAGAAAACTTTACAGTTCCAAACTGTTGTGCAAAAAAAAAAAAAAAAAAAAAAACTATTGGATATAGAGCCACAGGCTGCCAGATACATCATGATAGTCTTAGTCTCAACAACAGACAGGCCATCCAAATAGAAAATAAACAAAATCAAATGACATCACAGATAAAAAGACAACAGACAAATATAGAACATGGTATCCAAACAGTGAAGGATACACTTTGTCCTCATTCCTTAGAACTTTCTCTAAAAGAGATCATATATTAGGACATGAAGAAAGTCTTATCAAATACGGGGAAATTGAAGTAATTCCTTATATTCTACCTGACAACAATGCAAAGACTACTAATAAAGAATAAGAGAAACTCTAGATTGTAATAAATTAATGGAGAATAAACTACTAACAATTTAATGAAGAAATTCTTTGAAGAAATGTAGAATAGAAAGATTTCTAAAAGTTTAGCTAATGATTCACCTTATGGCCTTGGGAGAAAAAAAAAGCCAAATACCAAAATCAATAGCTAGAAAAAATTAGTAACATCATTATAGAAATTATCAAACTAGAAAGAACAACAAAACCAGTACAGAGTCAAAGAAAAACAGTTGATTCTTTCAAAATATAAAAAATACTGACAAAGCTTTAGATAAATTAAACAAAAGAAAGTATAAATGGCAAAATTGATACTATAATATAGGACAAGGGAGTAATTATGACAGATGAATTTCACAGAATTGTTAGTGTTTACTTTAAAACATATTCTACTAAGCTGAAAAAATCTAAAAGATATGTATGAATTTGTACATAGATAAAAACTATCAAAATTAACGTAAAATAACATTTTAAAAAATTAGACAGATGGAAATGGAGAAACAGCTAAGCAAAAGTATTCAAGGTTCTTCCAGAGGACCTGGATTCATTTTCCAGTATCCATGTGGTAAGTCACAATACACTCTATTAGCCTCTGTATGAGCCAGGCATACAAGATACAAACACACAGACACACATGCAAAAAAACTTCTACACATAAAATAAAATGAAGCTTAAAAATAGGCAGGCCCTGATCCAAGATGGCGGCAACCAGCAAGCACCCTGTCTGAGGGGCACAGGATCTGAAATTCCAAAATTGGTGAGTGGAGGGGCAGCTGAAGCCAGAACATTGACATTGAGGCTTCCTGGGTGAGAGTGGAAAACCTGTGATCTGAGACCTTTTGGGTCCAGGTCACACAGGGATGTCTCTGGGTACTGAGAGCAGCAACTATTTAACCCTTGTACACTTCCCTTTGACTGGCTTTCCTTCTGCCTCCTCAGCAGAGGTGGCACACAGCATTCACTGCTCCAAGCCTGGATTGGTAACTGAGAAAGCAGAAGCAGGCAGCAGGCAGCAGGCAGTGGCAGGCAGTTGTATGGGCCTCCCAGGGCCTCCCAAGCGGGAGTCTGTACCTGCCTCCAAGTTCGGTGACTGCAGCAGGTGGCTGTGTAGGCCTTGCAGTGGTCTGCTATACCAGTTTCCCAGTACCCAGGACATTCCAGCAGGCCACTGTACTGGCCTCCCAGTTCTGCAGCAGTGGCTGGCAGCTGTACGGACCTCTAGGGCCCCCCAGTGGGCAGCTGTACCAGCCTCTCAGGTTTGTGACAGTGGCAGCAGAGTGGCAACTAGCCCTAACAGGAGCCTCCATGCTACATGACTGAGGCAACTGAAGGGGCTACCCCAAGTAAGGGTCTCCCTGCCCAGCAGAAAAAACATGGACATCACTGAGCTGATGAATCTCCTACACTCCCATTTGCTCTTGTAGGCCCAAATATGAGAGCAGAGAATGGGGAACCACTGTGTTTTCCAATTAAGGCTGCTAGTGAGTGAATGCACCTTAAAGTGAATGCATGCAGAGCCCCAGATCCAGGGTCCTATTATGCTACTAGCCAGATATCCGATCCCTCACACCCACACACCCAATGTGGGCAACAAAGAAATTCTTGAGACAGTGTTCTCAGCATTCAAGCCCTTGTTCTGTGGGTCTACCAGTGGAGTCCAGGCAAATAATTCCTGGAGCCCAGACAGATCTGAATACCAGGAGGACAGTACAACAGGCCTATAGGCCACTGAGGTATTCAGGGAACCTGTGCATGTGCATTTCACCCACGAACAGTGCCAGCACTCACACCCCCTCCTGTGCTTAAGCCCCACATTCCAGGCATCTACACACTCTAGCACCTTGTCCTTCAAGACACACTTTCATGCACACTCCTGCACTTGCTCGCTTGAACTGTGCAACCACTCCTGTGACCTTCCTCCCTTAGCTACACCTAAAACACGAACACATGATCTCAAACCAGTGAACCACTCTTTCCTGAAGAATACTCCAGACAACCGAGAAAGATGGACCCAGTGTGAAGTACAAATTCCAGGAACAAACAGCAAAGGTTATGGATAAGCAGATAGCTAGAGATCGGTGTAAGAACACATCCAACAAAAATCAGAACATCATGGCTTCACCAGCAAACCCAAAAATCAATGGATATTTTAATTCATTGGAAACACAGAAAAATTATTTTAAAGCTATGCTTAGCCACTTATTAGAGGCACATAAAGAGGAAACAATAAAATCTCTCAAAGAAATAGCCACACAAATGGAGGCAAAGAAAGAAGAAACACACAAAGCTCTCAAAGAAATACAAGCAAATACAGCCAAACAAATAGAGGCACAAGTAGAGGCACAATTAGTGTTATATAGAAAGGAAACAAACAAGCAAAAAAAGAAAAATAGAGGCCATCATGGAAAGACAGGAATACACATTCAAAGAGATTTAGGAAATGGTGCAAGACATGAAAAAAGAATTAGAATCATAAAGAAAACACAAAAAGAGAAAACTCTGGAGCTAGAGAACTTAGAGAAAAGATCAAGAACCACAAAGGTAAGCATCACCAATATAATACAAGAGATGGAAGAGAGAATCTCAGGTGCTGAAGATACACTGGCAGAAATTCATACTTCTCTCAAAGAAAAAGTAAAATCAGAAAAGTTCCAAACACAAAACCTCCAAGAAGTCAAGGACACCATGAAAAGACAAAATCTAAGAATAATAGGAATAGATGAAAAAGAAGATTCCAGGCTCCAAGGTCTAGAAAATATTTTCAAGAAAATCATAGAAGAAAATTTTCCCAACTTAAAGAAAGAGATGTCCATAAACAATCAAGGGACCTACAGAACACCAAATAGACTAGACCAGAAAAGAAACTTCTCCTGTCACATCATAGTCAAAACACTAAATCTAGAGAATAAAGAAAAAATATTAAAAGCAGCAAGGGAAAAAGGCCAAGTAATGTACAAAGGAACACCTATCAGAATTACACAAGACTTCTCAACAGAAACTATGAAAGCCAGGAGGGCTGGGCAGATGTCATGCAGACTTTAAGGAACCACAGATGCCAACCAAGACTACTATAGCCAGGAAAGCTTTCAATCAGCATAGATGGAGAAAACAAAATATTCCATGACAAAACTAAACTTAAGCAACCCAACTTATGCTATCTTCTAGTATAGAAGATACTAGAAGGAAAAGTCCAATCCAACAAAAACAACTACACCCAAGAAAACATGGGATATAGATAACTCCATAACACAAAATTAAGAGAAAAGAAGCAATGAATCACAATAACACCACCAACTCCACAATAAAAAGAACTAACGTTCATTGGTCACTATTATCTATCAACATCAATGGACTCAACTCTCCAATAAAAAGACACAGACTAACAGAATGGTTGTGGAAACAGGATCCAACATTCTGCTGCATCCAAGAAACACACCTCTGTAACAAAGATAAACACTACTTCAAAGTAAAGGGCTGGAAAAATGTTTTTCAAGCAAATGGACCCAGAAAACAAGCTCTGGTATCTATCCTAATATCTAAAAAAATAAACTTTCAACAAAAATTAATCAAGAAAGATGAGGAGGAGCACTTCATTCTCATCAAAGGAAAAATCCACCAGGAGAACATCACAGTTTGAACATCTATGACTCAAATACAAGAGCACCTACATTTGTAAATGAAACATTATTAAAGCTTAAAACCCACATCAATTCCAACACCTTAATAGTGGGAGCTTTCAACAACTCCACTCTCACCAAGGGACAGATAATCTAGACAGAAGCTAAATAGGGATATAAAGGCACTTACAGAGTTCCAAAATGCAATGGATATAATAGATGCCTACAGAACTTTTCACCCAAATTCAAACTTTTCAGCACCTCATGGAACCTTCTCCAAAAGAGACCATATAGTTGGTCAAAGAGTAAGCCTCAGCAGATACAAGAGAATTGAAATAATCCCTATCTGACTACCATGGACTAAAGCTTTACCTCAACAAAAACAGAAATAGCAAAATGCCTACACACAATGGAAACTACTACTCAATGACAGCTGGGTTAGGGAAGAAAGAAATTAAAAACTTCCTAGAATTCAATGAAAATGAAGGTACAACATACCCAAACTTATGGGACACAATGAAAGCAGTGTTAAGAGGAAAATTCATAGCACTAAGTGCCTTCAAAAAGAAATGAGAAACATCTCATACAAGCAAATTAATGGCTCACCTGAAAGCCCAAGGGTGGGGTGGGGGGAGAAGCAGACACACTGAAGAGGAGTAGATAACTGAAAATAATCAAACTCAGGGCTGAAATCAATAAATTAGAAACAAATAAAACAATTCAAGGAATCAACGAAACTAAGAGCTGGTTCTTTGTGAAAATCAACAAGACAGACAACCTTCACCCAAACTAATTAAAGACAGAGAGAAACTATTCAAATCAGCAAAATCAGAAAAAGGGGGACAGAACAACAGACACTGAGGAAATCCAAACAATCATTAAGTCTTACCACAAACTTGAAAATCTAAAAGAAATGGACAATTTTCTTGATAAATTCCATCTACCTAAATTAAGTCAAGATCAGGTAGAAAGACTGAATAGTCCCATATTCCCCAAAAAAATAGAAGCAGTCATCAAAAGTCTCCCATCCAAAAAAACCCAGGGCCAGATGGTTTCAGCACAGAATTCTACCAGACCTTCA
Organism: Psammomys obesus; assembly: GCF_907164565.1. NCBI lineage: Eukaryota > Metazoa > Chordata > Mammalia > Rodentia > Muridae > Psammomys > Psammomys obesus. The sequence goes on from NW_026590435.1 coordinate 352,564, forward strand.
AAGAAAAGCTAACTGTAATTCTCTTCAAATTACTCCACAAAATAGAAACAGAAGGAAATTTACCAAACTCATTCAAGGAAGCCACAGTCACCTTGATACCTGAACCACACAAAGGCCCAACAAAAAAACAGAACTTCAGACCTAGCTCACTTATCAACATTGATGCAAAAATAATAAAATATTTGCAAACCGAATCCAAGAACACATCAAAGATATCATCCACCACGACCAAGTAGGCTTCATCTCAGGCATACAGGGGTGGTTCAGTATATGGAAATCCATCAATGTAATTCACCACATAATCAAACTGAAGGCGAAAAACTACATGATCATCTCCTTAGATGCTGGAAAAGTATTTGACAAAAGCCAACACCCATTCATGTTTAAAGTCTTGGAGAGATCAGGGGTACAAATCACATACCTAAACATAGTAAATATATGTTACTATGTACATATACATCAAGCCTATAGCCAACGTCAAACTAAACAGAGAGAAATTTACATCAATCCCATTGAAATCAGGGACAAGGCAAGGCTGTCCACTCTCTCTGTATCTCTTCAACATAGTATTTGAAGTCCTACCTAGAGCAATAAGACAACTAAAAGAGATCAAGGGGATACAAATTGGAAGGAAATAGTCAAAGTATCACTATTCGCAATTGATATAGTCGTATGCATGAGCAACACCCAAAAATTCAACCAGAGAACTCCTTCCACTGATAAACACCTTCAGCAAAGTGGCTGGATACAAAATTAACTCAAAACAATGAGAAACCCTCCTGTATACCAAACATAAAAGGGCCAAGAAAGAAATTAGGGAAACAACATTCTTCACGATAGCCACTAAAAACATTAAGTACCTTAGTGTGACTTTAACCAAGCAAGTCAAAGACCTGTTTGAAAAAACTTAAAGTCTCTGTAAAAAGAAATTGAAGAAGATATCAGAAGATGGAAAGATTTCCTATGCTCATGGATTGGTAGGATTAACATAGTGAAAATGGACATTCTTCCAAAAGCAATCTACGGATTCAATGCAATTCCCATCAAAATACCAACACAATTCTTCACAGAAACTGAAAGAAAAATTCTCAACTTCATATGGTGAAACAAAAAACCCAGAATTTCCAAAATGATCCTGTAAAGCAACAGATTATCTGGAGGTATCTCCATCCCCAATCTCAAGCTGCACTACAGAGTAATATTAATAAAATCAGCATGGTATTGGCATAGAAACAGAAAGGAGGATCAATGGAACCAAATAGAAGACCCAGAAATAAACCCACACACCTATGAATACTCGATTTTTGACAACGAAGCCAAAACCATTCAATGGAAAAAAAGACATCTTCAACAAATGGTACTGGTCCAACTGGATGTCTACAAGCAGAAAAATGAAAATAAATCCATACTTATCACCCTGCACAAAGCTGAAGTCCAAGTGGATCAAAGACCTCAACATAAAACCAGACACATTAAACTGGTTAGAAGAAAAAATGGGGAATAGCCTAGAACTCATTTGAACAGGAGACAACTTCCTGAACAGAACACAAACAGCACAGGCTTTAAGATCAACAATCAGTAAATGGGACCTCATGAAACTTAAAAGCTTCTGTAAAGGAAAGGACAATGTTGTCAGAACAAAATTACAGCCTACAGATTTGGAAAGGATCTTCACCAAACCTATATCTGACAGAGGGCTAATATCTAGAATATATAAAGAACTAAAGAAGTTAAAAAGCAATAAATCAAGTAATCCAATTAAAAAATGGGCTACGGAGCTAAACAAAATTCTCTGTAGAGGAATATAGAATGGCAAAGAAACACTTAAAAGAAATGCTCATTATCCTTAGTCATCAGGGAGATGCAAATCAAAACTACCCTGAGATTTCATCTTATATCTATCGGAATGGCTAAAATCAAAAACTCAAGTGACAACACATGCTGGAGAGGTTGTGGAGAAAGGAGAACCCTCCTCCATTGCTGGTGGGAATGTCAACTTGTACAAGCACTTTGGAAATCAATCTGGCACTTTCTCAGACAATTAGGAACAGTGCTTCCTCAAGATCCAGCTATACCACTCCTAGACATATATCCAAAAGATGCTCAAGTTCATAACAAGGACATTCATTCAACCATGTTTGTAGCAGCTTTATTCGTAATAGCCAGAGCCTGGAAACAATCCAGATGTCCCTCAATGAAGGAATGGATGCAGAAATTGTGGTACTTTTACACAATGGAATACTACTCAGCAATTAAAAACAAGGAAATTATGAAATTTTCAGGCGAATGGTGGTATCTAGAAAAGATCATCCTGAGTGAGGTATCTCCGAAGCAGAAAGACACACACGGTATATATTTATTCACTTATAAGTGGATACTAGACTTATAAGATAGGATAAACATATTAAAATCTGTACACCTAAAGAAGCTAAACAAAAGGAGGTCCCGGGGTAAGATGATCCATCCTCACTTAGAAAGACAAATGGGATGGATATTGGAAGTAGGAGAAAACAAGAAACAGGACAGGAACCATAGAGGTCCTCAGAAAGACTCTACCTAGCAGTGTATCAAAGTAGATGCTGAATCTCATAACCAAACCTTACGCAGAGTGCAGGGAATCATAGGAAAAAAGGGGGAGTTAGTATGACCTGGGGAGTACAGGAGCACCACAAGGACCAAATATACCTGGGCACAGGGGTCTCTTCTGATACTGATACTCCAAACAAGGACCATGCATGGATATAACATAGAACCCCTATTCAGATGTAGCCCATGGCAGCTCAGCAACCAAGTGGGTTCCCTAGTAGGGGGAGTTCATGTCTTTCTGACATAAACTCAGTGGCTGCCTCTTTGACCTTCCTCCCCCCTCCTCCTGAGGGAGGAGCAGCCTTCCTAAGCCACAGAGGAGGACATTGCAGCCAGTCCTTAGGAGAGCTGATAAGCTAAGGTGAGATGGAAGGAGAGGAGTACCTCCCATATCAGTGGCAGGGAGGAGATGAGGGGGGATTGGGAGAGAATGAGGGAGGAGGCTACAGTGGGGATTCAAAGCAAATAAAATGTAATTAATGTAAAAAAATAAAAATTTAATTAAAAAAGATTCCTTTTTGAATACCTAAAAATACTGCAAAAATTCTCTCCCTATTTGTTAAAAAATAATGCTATAGCTAAATGTAACAACATATAACATTGAAAGATTTAAGCTTCAAGGATGTAATGGTATTTATTATTTCATAATCACACAGAGTATGAACCAAATTGGTGTACCCAAGTGATTTTAGGAAAATAAGTAAATATGGTTCCCGAATCTTAGAATGTTATATAAGATATTAACTTCAAAGACTATTCTCCATATTGTGCAAAATACATATCCATAAATGAGTGATTTTTTATAATGCGATATCTGAATGAAACTAGCCTTATACAATATTATTCTTTAATCTCAAAAAGAAATGCAACAATGTAACAAATTCAGGCACACATAGAAAGACAAAGAAAAGGCATTGTTATTCTTTGATTTTGTCACCATAGGCAAAAATGGCTGCATAGATTTGAAATTATTCACAGACTACTTAATATTTACTTCTGAAACAATGAAAGAAGATAAGACAGGAAGCATTTTAATTAACTGGGGCTGTGCAACAACATAGAGGGAAAGGGAACACCTGAGGATTGATTGACAGTTCCCTTCATTTTTGAACAGATACAGACCAGTGTGTGATGTGTCCAGAAAGTCACAATGCAAACTCAGAGGAGAAACATTGCCTCCTGAAATAAAAGAAGATTAAGTTACTAAAACTCTACAACAGAATAATAAGGAGGTTAGATTTACATTGTAATAAATTAACCATCTTTTAAAAGAGACGTAGAAGTAGAAATGCAAATCAAAACAACTCTGGGATTCCAATTTATACCTGTCTAAGATCAAAAATGAAAGTGAAAACAAGGTGTTGTGATGCGTGCTTCTAATTGCAGCACTCTGGGAGGCAAAGGCAGGTGGATTGCTGTAAGTTTGAGGCCAGCCTGGTTTACAAAGTAGTTCCAGAACAGCCAAGGATATTCAGAGAAACCCCTGTCTCGAAAAAACAAAATGAAAAGAAAACCTCAAATGACAGCACATGCTGGCAAGGGGAACAATCCTTCACTGCTAGTGGGATTGCAAACTTGTACAACCACTATGGAAATCATTCTGAAGTCTCTTTTAAAATTTTGAAATAGCTCAAGACACAGCTATACCACTCCTAGGTATATCAACAAATGATGCTCTACCATACAACAAGGACACTTTCTCAACTATGTTCATAGCATTTATATTTGTAATGGCCAGAAACTGGAAACAACCTAGATGTCCCTTAACCAAAAAATGGATTTAAAATATTGGTATATTTACACAATGAAATACTACTCAGCTATTAAAAACAAAACATCAGGCAATTTGTAGGCAAATGAATGTAACCAGAAAATATCATCCTAAGAAAAGTAACCCAGAAGAAGCAAGATATTCATGGGATGTACTCACTTATACCTGAGTATTATCCATACAGTACAGGATACCCATGCTACAATACACAGAACCAAAGAAGATAAGTAATACGGAGGTTTTAAGGAGGATGCCTGAATCTCACTCAGAAGGGGAAAAAATAGACATGTAGTGTATGTGGAGAAGAAAACTGGGTGGAAGTGGAGATAGGGATGGTAATGGGGATTGGAGATCAGGTGTGGGGAGAGTGGTGGTTGGGTGGGGATCGTTGGACTAGGAAAGAGAAGAGAAATCAGTCTGGTGTATGTCAGTACAAAGGAGGCTCCTGAAATTCTATGGGGATGACTCCTAGCAGCAAGGGAAATGGAGCAACCTCAGTTAGGCATGTGGGACTTCCAGTGGATGGAGGCAGTCACTAACACATTCATAAAACTTTTGACCCTCATTTTGTCTTGCCTACAAGAAGTATAGGGGTAAAATAGAGCACAGATTGAGGGAATGGCAAACAATGAACTGCCCAACTTGAGACCCACCCCATGGGAGAGAGCCAAACCCCTGACACTATTAATGATGCTCTGATATGATTGCAGACAGGAGCCTAGCATAACTGTTTTTTGAGAGACTTCATCTCACAGTTGATGGAAAAAGATGCAGAGATCAACAGGCAAACATTAGGCTGAGCTTGGCCAGTCACGGAGAGTGGGAAGGAGGATTGAATGACTTGAAGAGTTCAAGGAAACTACAAGAAGACATACAAAATAAATTAATCTGGGCCTATGGGGGCTCACAGAGATTGAAGAACCAGCCAAAGAGCATGCATGGGCTGGACCTAGGCCCCCTACACATATGTACCAGATGTGCAGCTTGGTCATCATGAAGATCCCCTAACAATTCAGTGGGGCTGTCTCTGACTCTGTTACCTGTCTTTGGATCCATTTTCCCTAGCTAGGATCCCTTGTCCAGCATACACTTAATCCTTCTGTGACTTGAGGTGCAAGAGTGGGTTGGTGCCCACGTGGGTGTCATCTATTCTCCTCAGAGCATGAGAAGGGAAACTCGAGGAGGAGTTGTAAGGGTGTTATTGTGATGAGAGGAGAAAGTGTACTGGGGGAAGGGGCATAGGAGAAGGAGAGGGAGGGAGGGTGGAATTGGGAGGGAATGGGGAAGGGGGCTACAGCTGGGATACAAAGTGAATAAACTGTAATTAATAAAATAAATAAATAAATGGACAAAAAGAAGGGGTGAGGGTGAAGAGGACACTCAGCAAAAACAAATTGTGCCTGAATATACCATAGTAAGACCTATTCATTTGCATGTTAATTAAAAATAAACAAAAACCCTAAAGAAAAAAAAAGCACATGATACAGATATGCAAAGGGAAGCAATAAAAAGAGCTACCATAGAAATAAAGTTATTTTTATATGCATTTGAAAAATATTTTTCCCATTCTGTAGGCTGTTTTATTACTTAAAGGATAGAATGCAAAATCTTTTCAGTTTTATGAGGTCCCATTTATTAGTTGATGGTCTTCAGGTTTGCGCCTGTGCCATTTTGGTCCTAGTCAGAAAATTCTTTCCTGCAAATCCAAAGGTGTCTACTATTTTTTTCTTCTGTTAGTTTTAGGATATCATGAAAAATTACAGTTCTTCTGTGATACTTCTAAAGTAATATTATGCATTGTGAGAGATAGGGATCTAGTTTGTTTTTTATGTGGAGGTATATAATTTAGCAAGCACTGTTGAATATGCTGTCGTTCCCCTAATATACCAGCTTATTTTTCAAATATCCTATGGCTGTCGGAGTGTGGTTTTGAGTGGTGGACCTCAATTCTATTCCAGTGGTCAGTGAGCCCATTGTTAAGCAAGTACAATGCTGTTTTTATTACTATATCTTTTTGATACAAGTTGAAACATGGAATGAAGATACATTGAAGAGCTTAAGATAGCCTGAATATAACTCCATTTTAAAATAAAGATCTTGACTGGGAACTGAATTCAGGTACCAGAAAATATCACAGAGTGTACACCTGGCAGAAAACAAAGTTAACTCTCCTAGCAACAGCCACCAGGAAATATAACAGAATAAATGCTCCATAGAAAATAGAGACAAACTCCCTGGCAATAATCAATGGGAATCGGTTGAGAATCGGGTGGGAAAATTCTCCCCAATGTTTCAGATATGGTTTAGAAAAATAGCCATTGTGATTATGTGCCTCAGAAAAGGTCACCCCGCCCTGCTAAACTTCACCCAATTCTGTAACGCCAAGGCTTGTGCCCCCCTGCTTGCTGCCATGGAAACCCCCGGCTCACAGACTTTCCCTTTAAAAATCCTGTTCACTCAGAGCTTGGGGTCCCACTTTTCTACTGCTGCGCCAGTGAGACTTGGGTCCTGAGTTCGATCGCTCTCGTAATAAAGCTCTCTTGCAATTGTATCGAGTCGTCTCCTGGTGGTCTCTGAGGGTCCCGTGAACCTGGCATAACATCATCCCATGACCAAGGAGGAATTCCAGGGTGAGTGGACTGGGTCGGCTCTTGAGTTCACTGCCACTCAGCCTGAGGTGGCAGACTGGTCTGAGGGTATTCAGGTGCCCTCTGTACCCATCCAGCAGTTCCTGAAGACTGGGGTGCTCATCCAGCCACTGAGGGCTGGTCAGCAGCTCCCACAGCACAGGCCACTGAGTGGTAGCACTGAGTGGTCCTGAGCTCCTCTACAGACACGTGACCAAAGGGAAAAAAGGTGGAAGGAAAATAAAGTTCCTAAAAGCAGACAACAAACACACACACACACACACACACACACACACACATTTTACAAACAATAGTTTTGAATGTTGGGTGTAATGGTACACTCCTGTAATCCTGGCTCTCAGAAGGTTGGGGCAGAAGGATTGTGAGTTTGGGCTATATATATAGTGAGATCACCTCAACAATAATGACAAGACAAGAGCAATCAGAGATTGTTTTGAGGCTGGGGCATGGAGCCCCAGTGGTAAATCATGTGCTAATCATGTACAAGGCTATTCTAGGTCCCGTTGTCAGATCCAAAAATACCAACAATATTGGGGCTGGAGAGAAGGCTGAGGTTAAAAGGACTGGCTGTCTTTCCTGGGAGCCTGAGTTCAATTCATGGTAACCACATGGTGGTTTAAAACCACCAATACTGGGATCTGATACCCTTTTCTGACATGCAGCTGTATATGCAGGTAGAGCTCTCATACACATAAAAAACGAAACAAACAACAAACAAAAATCCCAGGCTGGAAGAGATGGCTCAGAGGTTAAGAACACTAGCTACTCTCCTAGAGGTCCTGAGTTCAATTCCCATCAAGCACATGAAGGTTCCCAACCATCTATAATGTGATCTGATGCTCTCTTCTGGCATTGTATATAGAATAAACAAATAAATTAAAAAAAAAACCCAAAAGCGAAAGCAGAGTACTATCTCAACTAATGAATGTGGTGCATGGGCTAGGAGAACAGGAAAAGAACGTTGTAGCACCCAGGATAGAGCTTGCACCATATCTCCTCACCACCTGCTCCCCCTCCTCACTCCAGTGAGCACATGCACTGCACCAACACAGCCAGCTTTGTGGAAACACACCCTATTCAGGTGCTCCGGATCTTTCCTCAGAGGAGCCCGCCTTTGTTCTAATGTTCTACTAAAGCTCTTGAAATCCGTAACTTTTGAACAAGGGGTCCTTCACTTACGTTTTGCACTGGACTCTGCAAATTATGTAGCCAAGGCCTGTTTACCAAACATGCAATCTAAGTAAAAGCAGCCTACAAAACCACACAGTACCTATTTATACTGTAGCCACTGCAGTCATGGGTACTTAAAAAAATATCAAAACTCAATTGCCTAGGACACAGTCCATCAGCCATCTCTAAATTTCTCTTTCCTGCACCCCAAACATAGTTCAAACTGAAAACGGAGTGCTTGGTTCACAAACTTTTTTTTTTCTCAAGACAGGGCTTTTCTGTGTAGCGTCGGCTGTCTTGGCCTTGTAGACCAGGCTGGCCCTGAACTCACAGAGACCCATCTGCCTCTGCCTCTCTGAGTGCTGGGGTCACAGGTGAGTGCCACTTTGCCTGGCTTACAGACTTAATTTTAAGACAGAGTCAATAGCTTACTTTTTGTCTTTAGGCTTTCTATATAAGGGCTTGGAATGTAGCTCAGTTGGTAAAGTGCTTGCCTTGCATCCATGAAACCTTGCATTTGGTACACACCAGTAATCCCCAATAAGGAGGTGAGGTCAGGAGGATTCATCATCTTTGTTCAATGTCATCTTTGTGTGCTTGGCAAGTGTGAGGCTCGCCTGAGATATGTAAAACCTGATCTTAAAAAATAAGTTTTACATATATAAAGCCATCTTTTACATACCTGGAACCAATGAACAGGGAAACAGGTAAGGAAGGTATTATAAACTATCAAGATGGGAGACAACAATGATATGAGGGTGAAGTGGATATGTGGGAAGTAGAAGCAACAGGACTTGAATGATGAATGTGGGGCTGAGAGAAAGGACAGAATCAAGGGTAGCAGTCATTAAGATTATTGCTAAGGCAACTGAGTGGTATGAGAGATGGTGATGCATCAGGGAAATTTTTACCACAGCTCTCAGTCTCCTTTGTTATGGGTTGGGAGAAACAATCTGAAGGCACAACAGTCTGGTTGTGCCTGCAGGACATATGGTCAAATCCGACTCTCATACTGCCTGCCTGAACTCTAGTGGCTAACCACAGGAAGCCTACAGTGAAAACACTTACCCCACTGAAGTCCACTAGCGAAGTACCAGGGTGAGAAATCCTCCCCACTAGGAATCAGCTCCATCTTATCTTCTAAGGCAAGAAAGGCTCTCGTCCCTCTTGAGTAGCTTCATTGCTGTGTTGCATAGCCTTCCTCCCTTGCAGCTCCCAGCCCTCAGCAAAACAAATCTGGACTTGCTTTGTTCTCTCCCTTGTTAGTGAAAGGTGATGGTAATTATCTTAGAAGGTGGAATGGCCTTCAGACAACCTCAGCAATCAGGCTTCCCTGTCTGGTCTAATCAGTTTCAGCATCCTGGCAGTTGTTGAATGAGAAAGCCAAGTATAGCTTCAGTGGACGCTAAATGTGTTCATATGTACATAGGAATACAGAGTACCTTTAGGCCTTTACCTTATGTCACTAAATTAAAACTTCATTTACAAAACACCCATTTAAATGTCCACTAGTCTATCTAAGACCTTAATAGAATAACTCAGGAAGGTAGTGTGTAATTCTAGGTTTGAAAACCAACTTTGATAAAGAAAAAAAAAAGAAATTAAAATGAACTTGTAATGTAGGGATGTAGGTTAGTATTAGTAGGAGGAATAATGATTACCTCAAGTTAATGTCAATATTTGCAAATAGAATTGAAACAATATGCATTTAAAAAGTAAATGGGGGCTGGAGAGACAGCTCAGTGGTTAAGAGAACTTGATTCTCATCCAAAGAACTAAGTTCAGTTCCTAGCATCCATGCTGGATAGCTCACAATTGCCTCTAACTCCAGCTCTGGGGGCTCGGACACCCTCTTTTGGTCATCACAGGCACATACATACATATGTACACACACAGAGTTACACATCCAGAGAAAATAAACATAGATCTTTTTTAAAAAGATAAAATGAGAACCCTACCATTACAAAGCCAACCCAAAATAGATCAAAGGCCCAAATATAAGAGCTATAATTATGTGTAGCTTACATAGAAGTGAACCTTCGTGATATTAAATTCAACAATTGATTCTTAGATACGACATGAAAATCATAGAAAACCAATAAAAGTTTGTACTTCATCAAAGTAAACTTTTGTGAACCAAGGAGCAATGTCAAGAAGATAAAATGACAGTCTACAGAAAGAACATCTGCAGAGTTTATATTTGATATAAATCTAGTTTTTAGAGTATACAAACACAACAAAAGCAAACAGGGCTGGGCTAGGAGTATGGCTCAAAACAACAGAGCTTGCAAGCACGGGGGAAGACAAGGGTTAGATCCTCTTCAGGGTGAGGTAAGGGTGTGGTTAGGCAAAGGACTTGAATAGACATTTCTCCAAGGAAGATTTAGAAATGGCAGACATACACAGGAAAAAATGTTGAACACCATGAGTCATTGAAGAAATATAAATCAGGAGGAAAGTAAGACATGTACTCAGCTAGGCTTGATGGTTAATTCCATGCTGTTAACCTCAGTGTCAGGGGTAAAAATTAGGCAGAAGGATCCAGAGTTAAGAAGTAAACTAGGTTACACGTTAGTTAGGTCTGTAGTGAGACACTATCTTGAGAGCAACAGCAAAGGTTAATAATTCATCTTATTCGGCCAGGCAGTGGTGGGGCAATCTGTTAATCAGAGCACTCACTCATGAGTATGAGGAAGACAAATCTCTGAGTTTGAGGCTAGCCTGGTCTACAGAATGAGTTCTTGGACAGCCAGGGCTACACAGAGAAACCCTATCTTAAAAATCAAGCAAACAAAAACTAAACCAAAACAACAAAACCCCAAACAAACATACAAAAAGTAATCCATACCTCTTAAGATGTCTATATATTTAAAACAAACAACCAAACAACCAAGAAAGCAAGTGTTGACAAAGATATAAAGTTAGAAATAAAGTTAGAATCCTTGTTCAGTGCTGGGAAGTAAAATCATTACCACATGTAATTCACTACTGTCCAGTAGTGCTACTCCTAAGGATATACCAAGAGAATTGCAAATTAGTGTTTAGATACTTTTTTTTCTTTTAAGATTTATTTATTTTATGTATGTGAGTGCTCTATCTGCATGTACACCTGCATACAGAAGAGGGATTCATATCCCAGTATAGATGGTTATGAGCCACCACGTGGTTGTTGGGAATTGAACTCAGGATCTCTGAAAGAGTAACCAGTGCTCTTAACCACTGAGCCATCTCTTTAGCTGCATTCACATACTTTTATACATGGTCATGGTGCTAGACAGAAACAAACCACCAGTAGATAAGCAAAGCCTGGTGTGTGCATACAGTGGAGGGTTACTCAACAGTAAGGGAGAATTCGGTACTGAGGCTCAGTTGTAGTAGAAGGCAGTCCTAATGATACAGCAGGGATAAAACTAGGAAACAAGCCAGGTGGTTGTTATGGAGGCTCATGCCTTTAATCCTAGGACCCAGGAGACAGAGGCAGGCAGATCTCTGTGAATTCAAGGCCAGCCTTGTCTACAAAGAGAACTCCAGGACAGCCAAGACTACACAGAGAATCTCTGTCTCAAAAGAACCAACCAACCAACCAACAAGCAAAACCCAAAAACCTAGGAAACAAAATATCAAACAAGATTAATTCAAGTTATAGGAAGTAGGCAAACCCATAGAATCAGAAAGCAAGTGGTTATTGCCAGAGCCTAGACAGGGAAATGGCAGTCTATTTAATGGATTTTTGGTGGGTGAAGAAAATGTTTTTAAACGAGAGAGATGTATTTATTGTCCAACAGTGAGATACATTAAATGCCCTGGAGTGTATATTTACTTTTATGATATATAAATTTTATCCCAGGTATAAAAAAGATTTTTCATTTTATGTGTATGTATTTTACATGTTCATGTGCCACATGCATGCCTATTTCTGGAGGAGACCAGAGGAGGATCCCATGTACCTGGTGTTATGGATGGATGGTTGTGAATTGTCAAGCTTATGCCGGGAGTCAAATATGGTCTTCTGAAAGAGCAACACAGTGCTCTCAACTGTGTAGTCATCTCTCCAGTCCCTTAACCCAAATTTCAAAAAGAAAGTAAAGTTGAGGGGAAAAAAAACTCACAATAATAATTTTTAAAAATCACACATAGTCATGTGGTGTCCCTTCCCTTCTGGTAGCTTCAGAGAACACGGGGGAGGTTACAGGGGCCCAACTCTGACTTCATAAGGAAGGACTTCTTAACACAGCTGTTAAGCCACAGAATGGGCTGTCTCTGGAGGAAGTGAGATTATTCTTTACTGAAAAAGTGGAGGAAGCGCTCCCAGGGACATGACTGGGGAAATGTCTACATGAGGTGTGGGGGGCAGTTTTGTTTGTTTTAATTATTTTGGAAACCAACCTACTTTTCATCACTTCAGTTATGCTGACCCCTCGGTCGGACTAGCAGCCATTTACAAAGGAGGTCCTGAGTTAAAGCACCACCTCAGTTTCAATTCTTCTAGCATGACCCGGCCCAAACCGCTCAGACCCCTCCTGAAAAAGACTGCCCTGTCACAGGGAATATAGCTTAATGGCAGAATGCTTTTCTAGCATGTATGAGACCCTAAGTTCAATTCCCAGCACGGAATCAGTAAGAGAAACGCTGGCCCATAAAAGAGAACTAGTCAATGAGAGCAGCTGAGCTGATTGATGACCCTTTGGACTCTTTTAAGTTCAAAGCTCTAGTCACTAGCTTTCTGCTGTTCATTGGCAGAGGGTGTATGCGTTGCATTAAGTACTTTGGCATCTACTATATACAATATATTAAGGTTCACACCCCTCAGTGAATGTTATCCTCAAGAAGGTAATTTCTAAAACACTGGTTCCGAAAACTTGTTTTAATTCGCATACATATTCTGCTACTAAAAAATAGACATATAATATAGGATAAACCTACTAAAATCTGTACATCTAAAGAAACTAATCAAGAGAGAGGATCTTGACTAAAATCCTCAATCCCCATCCCAAAAGGCAAAGAGGAAGGACATCAGAAGAAGAAGAAAACAGGAAACAAGCTAGAAACCTGCCACAGAGGGCCTCTGAAAGGCTCTGCCCTGCAGACTATCAAAGCCAACTGTTGGGCAATGTGTATGGAATCTTATGTAAGAAGTGGAAAATAGTAAGATCTGGAGAGGACAGGAACTCCACAAGGAGAGCAACAGAACCAGGAATTTGAACACAGGGGTCTTCTCAGAGACTCATATTCCAACCAAGTACCATGCATGGAGATAACCTAGAACCCCTGCACAGATGTAGCCCATGGCAGTTTAGTGTCCAAGTGGGTTACATAGTAATGGGAAAAGGGACTGCCTCTGACACAATCTGATTGGCCTGCTCTTTGATCACCTCCCCCTGAGGGTGGAGCAGCCTTACCAGACCACAGAAGATGACAGTGCAACCACTCCTGATGAGATCTGATAGACTAAGATCAGAAGGAAGGAGAGGAGGACCTCCCCTATTAATGGACTTGGGGAGGGGCATTCGTGAAGAAGGGGGAGGGGAGGTGGGATTAGGAGGGGAGGAGGGAGGGGTTTATGGGGGGATACAAAGTGAATAAAGTGTAATTAATAACAATAAAAAAAGAAGTGACAAAGTAAACTCATCCAAGTGTTGCGCCAGCCAAATTTGAAAACAGCAGTAGGGGATATTTCTTAAAAATGCAATCAACTTGGATAATCTCTAGACTGGACGAAGAGCCACACGATTGTGCTTTTGCAGTAGAGCAACTTAACACCTGCTTCAGCTACCAGAGCCTTGAGGAAAAAAAAAAAAAAAAAAAAACAGTGAAAGTCAGGTGGACGGGGCTCCCAGGAGACAGACTGGCCCACTTCAGGAGAATCCCAGGCATCCTGTTCCTAGGTGGAACCCAAATCCCTCGGGCACTCAGAGGAAAGCCCAAGCTGACCGCCCCCAGCCCAGACAGCCCAGAAACCATAGGCGCCTCTGAAGATTGTGCAAGTCTTTTCCTCCCCTGCCAGCTCAGTGGCATATTTATAAAATTCCCATCTGCACAACATAAACAGGAAACGTGCAGCAAACAGCCTCGGTGGTGCAAATTCCAAGCTTCCAGCCCAGGGCGGAGAATCTCATCCTTTGCTGCCATTGCCAAGCAGGGAGTAGAAAAGAGCAAACTTTCTAAATGACCCTGTGCCCCTCCATGCCCTTCTCCCCCCACTGCAAAAGGGAAAGAGAAGGCGGAAGGAAAGACCCCAACCCAGGAAAATAGAGAATAGAGGACGACTTTGAAGTAGAGGCACAGTCTCGAAGAGTGCGATCCTTGGTGACCAGGCTGCAGCGCTTCCCCCACTTCCGAGTTGCCTGGGCGTGCCAGGAACCCTAAGGCCCAGCCCTCTCCGGTGGGGCGGGGGAGGCACTGCGCAGGTGCGGTGCGCGCCTTGGTTGATAAGCATGGCTGAAGCATCCTTGCTATGGCTACATCTGCCACTGGGAAAACGCTGAGCTTTCGGGGCCGGTTGGGCGGCTGTGGCGAAGGCAGCGACGGGAACCCGCTTCCCGGGCGCGGTGGCGGCCGGCCGTCTGACTACTTCATCGTTGTAGGCTATGACCCCAAGAAGCTAGGTAAGGACTTGGGGCGGGCGTCGCCCCGGGCTCCGCCTCCGCCCCCGGGCTCCGCCTCCGCCACCCGGGTTTCTCCGGTGTTCTGATAGCGGTCCAATGGGCTAAGCGGGGCGGGGCATCGCAGCTTGTAGGCGGGGAGGCGGGAGGGTTGGGTCCCAGGGTGGAGGAGCGGGTCCAAGGCTATCTGCCATCCCGGCGCGGCCGAGCCTGGCTGGCTGTGGGCGTGTGTGAGGGACCCGCAGGACGGCGGTCGCGGGGTGAGGCCGCGGCGTTGCAGCCGGGGGCTGGCGGGCTGGGCGGGTCATGAGAGCCTGCCTGCGTTACCCGGGACCGCGCCCTCGTGCCGCTGGGGTTGGGAGGGCGGGAGCACACTGTGTGGAGTTCCTAGCGATACACTTGTGCCCTGAATCCAGAGTAAGAGACACTGGGGCCAGTCCTCCCGGAAAGGAAGTGCAGAGAGTCCGGTGCTGCCTCCTTCCTGCCCTTGGGCGGATGGGGTGGAGGAGCTTGGACATCCTGGTCAAAGGAACGTACTTGGAAAGACCACAGGAGCCTTGCACATTTCTAGGAACATTGTTTCAGGACGTATGTGCCGGCATTCCAGAATGAAATGACTCTTCTTTAGTAAAGACAGCCAGTCAACCACTACAGGTGCTCTCTCTCACTTAGCTTTCACGTGTTTTGATTGTTTTCTTTATTCGTCAGAGAATTCTTCATAAGGAACAGATACATTGCTGTTTATACTTTGATAGACTTGCACAACCAGGAGTATACAGGGTTCACACAGGCGTATTTTCCTACCTGTATCTCTGCGTTGCTATGTATAGATAAGCGGGATGTAATAACAAGGTTACGTAGATCTGGGAAAGCTCTTTTATTTCAGGGTAGTTCCAGTTTTATACTTGCAAGGAATTTTAGCTACCAGCCCTGCAGCCCCTTGTCTCAGGAGGTGATTAGGTTGTGTTTTGCTGATTGTTACTTGTTGGTAGCACTAGAGTACCACTGTTCTACTCATCTCCTTTTATTATTTATTCATCCCTAATAATTTGTTTTAAGAGAAGGAATCCTTCACATTTTTTCTCACTACCACCTAATTGAAGTCACTTAAGAGAACCAGCTTGCAGGTTGGTGAGAATGGTCAACAGATAAAGGCTCTTGCTGAGCAAGCCTGAAGACCTCAGTTTGATAATCTGAATACATGAAAAGGTGGAAGGCAAGAAGTGATCACACAGCATTGTCTTCTGACCTTCTGGCCTTCCTATATGTCTTCTGACCTTCCTAGTTTGCATGCTTCACCCGAATCATGAACACACATACAATAAAAAAAAAAAAAAAAAAAAAAAGACGACATTGGTCTGTATTTAGAGAATCTTCTTTCTGCTCCAACATGTCATGTCATTTCACTTTTCAGTCTCTTACAGACATAGTCTTACCCAGACTGCCAGTGTGGAGAATCAGTTTTGTTTTTAATCTTGTTCAGTTTTTAGTTACATTGTTCTTCCCTTACAACAATTTTATTTAGTTTGGATATTTGAGACAAATTCTCTCTACAGAGCCCTGGCTATCCTGGGATTCCCTATGTAGACCAGGCTGGCCTTGAACCTATAGAGATCCACCTTCCTCTGCCTCCCAAATGCTGAGATTAAGGACCATGCCCAGCTTCCCCCACAACAATTTTGAAACAATAAAAAACTTGAAAAAAGTTCCAAGTATGGTACACAGTTAATTGCTGTTTTAATTTGAACATTTTGAGAGGAAGATGCTGAGCTTATGCCATGTCACTTGGACTGGTTTAGTGTCAGTTTTATGAAAACAAGAACTTTGTCCTATGTAATGACAATGCAGTTATCAAAATAGGAAATTCATGCTGACACAGTATTCTGTTTAATTTGGGTTTTGTTGACTATGTTATTACATAAATGTCGAAAGAAGTTGGTACGTTTAAGCATTGTATTGTTTCTTTATCTCTTTATTCTCTTTTAATATAGAAGAGTTCCCTCATCTTTTTTATGATCTTGTCACTTTTGATGACTACAGGCCAGTTATATTTTTCTTATTTATTTATTTATTTATATCCCCCACACAACCCCACTCCCTCCTCTCCTCCCAATCCCACCCTCCCACCCACTTTCCCTATAGCACCCCCCCAAACCTACCCTGGCACATCAAGTTATATCAGGATTAAGTACCTCCTCTTTCACTGAAGCAAGACAAGGCAGCTCTGCTAGGGAAATGGGATCCAGAGGGGGGTAACAGAGTCCTAGTCGGAGACAGCCACTGCTCTAGTTCTTAGGGGACCCACTTGAGGACAAGCAGCCCTTATGTGTAGCAGGAGCTAGGACTAGTCTAGGCATGTTCTTTTCTTGGTGGTTTTGTCTCTATGAGGCCCCATGGTCCCAGGTTAGCTGGCTATGTAGGTCTTGTGGTGTCCTATCCCTCCAGCTCTCTCAATCCTTCTAATTCTTTCACAAGACTCCCTGGCTTCTGCCTAATTGTTTGGCTGTGGATCTCTGCATCTGCTTTCATTATCTGCTAGATGAAGCCTCTCAGATGACAGTTATGCTAGTCTCCTGTCTACAAGCATAGCAGAGTATGGATGTGTCCACTTCAGTCTCAATAATGCTGCTAGGAGTCTCAGCCAGGTTTACCACACTCAGCCCCCTCATCTTCCCAGGTGCTTCCAGAATTCCAGGTCTTCATCTTGTCTCAAAGATGCTCCAATACCAATTTCCCTTCTCTCCTAGCCCTCTTACCCCATCCCTACTTTCCCCACACCTGATCCCCCTCCTGTTCCTCTTTTCACCCCCTCTCTCACCCACTTCCTCTCTCCCTCCACTTTGTATGTCTGTAATATCTATTTTATTTCTCCTTCTTAGTGGGATTCAAGTATCCTCTCTTGATCCCTCCGTGTTACTTCGTTTATTTGGGTCTGTGGGTTGTACCATGCTAATACTGTACTATATGGCTAAGATCCCAGGTTAGTTATTTTTGTAGATTGTCTCTCAGCTCTCTGTGCTTTCATGGATCGATACATACACTTGGGCAAGGGTATCAGAGCAGGAGCACCCACTATGTCTTATCATGTGGTACATACTTTCACTTTGATTACTTGTTATCAGTGTCTTCCAGGCTTTTCTACTATAGAGTTAATACCCAGCATCACCATGGATACCTTGACACTCTGTGTCTTGGTCCCCATCAGAATGTTAATGCACTTGCCATACACTTACATTAATATGGCTTCATGATTTATGTGCCTTCTGTAGTGGACTGTACTGTTACTGTTTGTTTTAGTCTGTTGGGGCTACTGTTACAAATGATTTATAAACACAGGGTTTACTTTTCACAGTCGTAAACTCTGGAAAGTTAAAATATGAGGTCTAGTTGGGGGCATGCTTATCTACAGTCCTGTTCTCACTTTGACCTCAGTGGCCTAAAGGGCCATATGATTTTATAGGATCTCTTTAATAAGGTTATGAACCTATTTATAAGGATTTCACCTCAAGACCTGAGTATCTCCCAAATATTTCATGCAGTTCTGTTACTTTGGGTCTTAGGACTTCAACATAGTAATTTTGGGAGGATGTAGATATTCAGACCTTTTGGTTGTTTAAATTGTTTTGTCATTTGACCAATGAGAGTTCATAATCTGGCTTCTGTGCCTTTTTTTCTTTTTCTTTTTTTTAAGAATTTTTATTATGTATACAATGTTCTGTCTGTCTGTATACCTGCAGGCCAGAAGAGGGTAGCAGATCTCATTGCAGATGGTTGTGAGGCACCATGTGGTTGCTGCAAATTGAACTCAGGACCTTTGGAATAGCAGCCAGTGCTCTTAACCTCTGAGCCATCTTTCTAGGCCCTTCTGTTTCTTTTTGACATGTCCCATTTCCATCATCCTTTGAGCATCATTACTTTTTTCTTTTTCCTTTTTTTATTCATATTTTTATTAGTTACAGTTTTTCACTTTGTTTCCCACCTGTAGCTCCCTCCTTTCTGAATCCCACCCTTCCTCCCTCCTCTCCACCCATGCCCCTCCCCAAGTCCACTGATAGGGAAGGTCTTTGTCCCCTTCCTTCTGATCCTAGTCTATCAGGTTTCATCAGGAGTTGCTGCATTGTCTTCCTCTATGGCCTGGTAAGGCTGCTCCCTCTCAGGGGAAGGTGATCAAACAGCAGGCCAATCAGTTCATGTCAGAGACAGTCCTTGTTCCCATTACTATGGAACCCACTTGGACACTGAACTGCAATGGGCTAAATCTGTGCAAGGGTAGTAGGTTATCTCCATGAATGGTCCTTGGTTGGAGTATCAGTCTCAGAAAAGACCCCTGTGCCCAAAATTTTTGGTTTTGTTACTCTCCTTGTGGAGCTCCTGTCCTCTCCAGGTCATACCCACTTCTTTCATAAGATTCCCTGTGCTCTGCCCAAAGTTTGGCTATAAGTCTTAGCATCTGCTCTGATACCCTGCAGGGTAGAATCTTTCAGATTCCCTCTGTGGTAGGCTCCTGTCCTGTTCCCTGGTTTCTTCCTCTTCTGATGTCCATCCTCTTTGCCTTTCTGAATGAGGATTGAGCATCTTACCTAGATTCTTCCTTCTTGATTAGTTTCTTTAGGTGTACAGGTTTTAGTATGTTTATCCTATATTATATGTCTAATATCAACTTATGAGTGAGTATATACCCTGGGTGTCTTTCTGATTCTGGGATACCTCATTCAGAATGATCTTTTCCAGTTCCCATCATTTGCCTGCAAATTTCATTATTTCCTTGTTTTTAATTGCTCAGTAATATTCCATTGTGTAAGTGTACCACAATTTCTGTATCCATTCCTCAACTGAGGGGCATCTGGGTTGTTTCCTGCTTCTGACTATTACAAATAAAGCTGCTACAAGCATGATTGAGCAAATGTCCTTGTTGTATACTTGAACATCTTTTGGATATATGCCTAGGAGTACCTGGATCTTGATGTAGCTCTGCTTTTTGATCTAAGGTATTTCTGGCATACATATATACACATTTCTTCTCCTTGTGGAGAGCCTCTGACATGGGGCTGCTTACACAATAAGCGGCCCTATAATCAACTGTTCCTCTAGGGATCCTTGCTTTCTCCCAGTGGAGGCTAGTTTCTTGTTGCTAGCATCTTTATTGCTATTGGTTTACAAGTATTCCTAGGTTCTCTTCATGATTGGAGCTAGAGGATATATTTATTCATATTTTCACATATGTCTATTTTTCTGTCTCTGTACATTGAAAACTGTGAACAATTTCAGTACTTCTGACTTTAGTCCAGCAATCTAGCATTTGCCTTTTTCATGTTGTAATGATCTTCTCAAACAGTGAGAAATCAGGCTTTGCGTGCGCACACACACACATGCACAAATACCCACACAGATATCTTGATTATTTTTTTGCTTTTGTTTATAACGACTCTTTTTCTCTCCCTACTGAGGCTGTTTCTTCATTTCATATCCTCCTACCTTATCTCCAGCCCTGTTGGATCTAAAAACACATGTTAGGATGCCAACACACAGGGTCTCCCCAACTTACTTGTGCTCTGATGTGCTTGTGCTTATAATGGTTTCTGTGGACACACTTCTCGTTCTGCTCATGCTCTGACCTCGCACTTAGGTATCTTCGCTCTCACTCCCTTTGCATCTTAATGCTCTAGGCCAGTTTGTTCCTTCAGCTTTGACCCACAGTCTCTGATACAATGTGTTTGGCTTTGGCCATTCTCTGACCACATGGACTCTTCCATTTCCCAAAGTTTGCTTGAGATTTTGCAAGTCCCACCTTTATCCTGTGGCTTCTATGACTACTCTTCTCCCACACTGAACAAAGGGAAGATTTCTTTCTTTCCTTTTGCTTTTTAAACAAAACTCAGAATGTTGAGTAAATTATAATTTGAAGTATAAAATATGTACTTTTACTTTTATATTTTTGTGCAATTTATATTTTACTCAAACATAATTTTTGTGCAAAAAATTAGGCAAACAGTTCAGTGGTTTTAAGCAATTATATCCACTAGTATAATCACTCTTCCACAATCAACATTTTCTTCCTGAACAGCCTTACCAGGCCATTGAGGAGGACAATGCAACCAGTCCTGGTGAGACCTGATAAGCTAGGGTCAGATGGAAGGGGAGAGGACCTCAGCTATCAGTAGACTTGGAGAGAGGCTTGTGAGGAAAAGAGGGAGGGAGGATGGGTGTCCATAACTGTGTGGGTTTATTTCTGGGTCCTCTGTTCGGTTCCATTGATCCACCATTCTGTTTCTATGCCAGTACCATGCAGTTTTTAAAACTGTTGCTCTATAGTACAACTTAAGATCAAGGATGGAGATACATCCAGAAGATCTTTTATTGTAGAGGATTGTTTTAGCAATTCTCGGTTGCTTGTTATTCCATATGAAGTTGAGAATTTTTCTTTCCAGGTCTGTAAAGAATTGTGTTGGTAATTTGATGGGAATTGCATTGAATCTGTAGATTGCTTTTGGTAAGATGGCCATTTTTACTATGTTAATCCTGCCAAGCCATGAGCATGGGAGATCTTTCCATCTTCTCATATCTTCTTCTAATTCTTTCTTCAGAGACTTGAAATTTTTTTCATACAAGTCTTTGACTTTCTTGGTTAGGGTTACTCCAAGGTACCTTATGTCATTTGTGGCTATTATGAAGGGTGTTGTTTCCCTAATTTCTTTCTCAGCCCTTTTGTCTTTTGTATACAGGAGGGCTACTGATTTTTTAGAGTTAATTTTGTATCTGTCCACTTTGCTGAAGGTGTTTATCAGCTGTAGGAGTTCCCTGGTAGAGTTTTTGGGGTCACTCACATATACTATCATATCATCTGCAAATAGTGGTAATTTGACTTCTTCCTTTCCAATTTGTATCCCCTTGATCTCCTTCAACTGTCTTATTGCTCTAGCAAGGACTTCCAGAACTATGTTGAAGAGATATGGAGAGAGTGGGCAGCCTTGTCTTGTCCCTGATTTCAGTGGGATTGCTTTAAGTTTCTCTCCGTTCAGTTCGATGTTGGCTATAAGCTTGCTGTATATCGCCTTTACTATGTTTAGATATGTGCCTTGAATCCCTGATCTCTCCAATACTTTAAACATGAATGGATGTTGTATTTTGTCGAATGCCTTTTCAGCATCTAGTGAGATTATCATGTGGTTTTTTTCTTTCAGTTTGTTAATATGGTAGATCACATTGATGGATTTCCGTATATTGAACCACCCCTGCATACCTGGGATGAAGCCTCCTTGGTCATGGTGGATGATATCTTTGATGTGTTCTTGTATTCAGTTTGCGAGTATTTTGTTGAGTATTTTTGCATCAATTTTCATAAGGGAGATTGGCCTGAAATTCTCTTTCTTTGTTGAGTCTTTGTGAGGTTTAGGTACCAAGGTAACTGTGGCTTCATAGAATGAGTTTGGTAATATTCCTTCTGTTTCTTTTACTTTCCCCTTTCTTTTCCTTTCCTTTCCTTTTCCTTTTTCTTCTCCTTTCCTTTCCTTTTTCCTATCCTTTCCTTTCCCTTCCCTTTCCCTTCCCTTCCCTTTTCCCATTTCTTCTTCCCCTTCCCCATTTTTCCCTCTCCCTTCCCCCTTCTTCCCTCTACCCCTTCCCCCTTCTTTCTCTCCTTCCCACTACTTCCCTCTTCCTCCTTCTTCACCCTTCCCCCATCAATTTTCAGAGAAAAAATGAACCAGCAAGCAAACAACCCACATGTCCAAGATCAGAGATACAGGACCCTGAGGGAAATTAGTTTTGTCAGCATTATAAGGATCACAAGACCATTCAGGTGGTAAATAGCTAGGAGATAGAATGTATGATATAGCTACACTGGTAGCCCTAGACCAAGACTTTCAGAAAAAAAAAAACTCAAATAAATAAATAAATTAGAGATGCAGAACTGAGTTTTAAGTGGGTTAATATCTATTCTCTGTAGCATTACAAGTCCTTACAGTAACAAAATTTGGTCTGTGTCTAGTGAAGGAAATAATTGTGAAGATAAAACAGCAGATTTAGCTTCAATCTGAAGTCAATCAGATTGTCAAATCTGAAAGTCAATCCTGAAGAGACACAGGATTGCCTACAATCCATGTATTTTCCAAAAGTTAGCAGAGAATAAAGACCCCAGCATCATCCCTCATCACATAGTGTCCCCTCAGCAGTATGTGTGCAAAAAAAAAAAAAATTCTATTTTTCCTTCAGGAATAATTTTTACTTATTGGCAAGAAGTAGCTTATAATTTACAATTCATTCTAGAATTACCATGAACCAGCACTAGTCATTCTGTTTCAGCCACCAGGGTACTACAATTTCATCCTTGAGCCCAGACACTCAGCTAAGATCTATTACTACTTATAGAATTTATAAGTAGTAATTATAGTATTATAGTAATAATAGTATTTATAGAAAGTTAATATTTGAAATTCTAAGGCATCAGCAGTGTAGAAGGAGTCATCAGAGAAAAACAAATGGCAAAGGTATCTATTCTGTTATTTAGTTCCCTCAGAACTCAGACTACTGTGAAACAAACAACACTAGCTGTCAAATAACTCTCTTGCATTTCAATTCTCCATGTCTGTACACCTCTCTCTCTCTCTCTCTCTCTCTCTCTCTCTCTCTCTCATTCTCTCTCTCAGCCAAACAGTCCCAGGTCCCAGGAATTATCTGCTTTCCTTCTCTTTTCTCTGATCTTAAGGAATCAATACCCCGGGGAACCCTAGACCCCGCCAGCCTGTTATATCAATAAGAATGTGAACGTACATTTAGTGAGTACATGAGTAACTGCTCAGTTCAAAGTCACAACCTAGGAAATTTCAGCTCCAAGACCACAGTAGGAGACCACCTTGTCATTCTGTACATTCCCCTTAATCCCACATCACTTTGAATCTTCCCTACTTAGGAAGCTGTCCAATTAAATAAACATTAAAGTTTCATTTCCTACCTGACATTGTCACAGAGGTAAACAGGAGTAAAGGTGTGGTATCTGGATAAAGGGATGAGATAAAGGCTTGTTGGGTTTCACAAGAAAAAGTCACCTGTGTACAGTATCAGAGATACTGGACACAGAGGAAAGGTTGTTTACTCATCTCCATGGAAACCTCAAGATTCTCTCAGGTGCTTATTGGCTGAGAGGGAGAATGATGTCATGAAACAGTGAAAGCCAGTAAGAGTTTCAGGTACCAGTTATTAAAAGGCCCAAGTGGACAGCCTGCTTGAAAGAAAGGCTGAGCAGCCCTACATGCCTCAATCTGGGCAGCTGAAAGCACACAACTAAGAGATGACAGTTCCTGTGTTCAAGACTCTTACCTCAGGAAAAATGTCACATATTTCTTTCAAGTAGTCCTTTAGAAAGTCACCTGTCCTTGACATGTGAGTTTCACATTATTGTAGATTCCAATATTATTTGTTAAATGCACAGATATGTCCTCAGTCAGTGAATTACTTACTGGGAAAATGCTCCCTGACCAAGGCAACTCTTTGAGCAAAAAGTGTTTAATTGAGACTTTTCTTATATTTTTACAGAGACCATCCATGATGTCACATCAGCAAGCAGTCATCTTGTTGTCCTTCAACAGGACTGAGAGCTTTTCATACTGAACCACAAGTGGTAGGCAGAGAGAGGGAGACAGAGAGAGAAAGAGCTAGAGAGACATATTCAGAACTAGAAAGATTGAGACTGACAGAAACAAAGATAGAAAGTGACAGAGACAGAGAGACAGAGTCTCCATTCTTTCTCCTCACTTTCATTGGAATATCAAACTCAAAGCACAACTTCCTATAATAGAACTCCAATAGGAATTACATTATCTAACAAGGCCATACCTCCTAACCCTTTCCAGACATTTCCTTACTGGGGACTCCACGTGTAAATAGATGAACTTCAGGGGGACATTTCATTCAAATCACCCGGAAGTGGAAGAAGATGGAGGGACTTCTAGGCTAAAAGAAAATAGTTATCCTGACATTTTGTCATTCCATACGATGACTAAAGTCCCAGGAACTTCCAAGTCCTAAAGAACAGGACTGACAATCTCCTTTGGGGAAAATGTGGAATATTTCCATAAGGGAGTGTTATTCAGCTAAGAAAATGACATCCTGACATTTTCAGGCAAATGGATGGAATCAGGAAAAATCATCCTGGGTGAAGTAACTAAAATGCAGAAAGACAAATATGGTATTTATTCATTTATTAGGAGGTCTCCAAATGGTGAGGGATAAAGTTCCAATAGGCCATCTATTTGACCAAACAAGTCTTCCACTAGGGGGATTGGGTGGCAGTTATTTGAGTTGTTGTGTGAGGGCATCCTACGGAAATTTTCAATCAATGCAGACTGTTGTTATTAAAATAGGCTGCTCTCTGCCCTCAACTAATAGATCAGTGCCATGTTCTTGGATCCACAGAGATGCTTCCTTCTGCATCAAATGGGATTGCATACAGACACTGTCCGATATGCAGAGAGAGACCTTAAAACATTCAGCACTAAACAGGATTTCCCTATGAAATCCTCCCTCCCCTCAGAGCTCTGGGAGGTCTGCAGGAGAGGAGGCAGAAAGAATGTCTTAAGTAACCCTAACCGTAGACCTAACCCTAATCCTAACACTTGCGCTATCCCTAACTATAGCCCACACCTTAACCCTTAACACTAGCCCTAACACTAACCCTAACCCTAGCCCACAACCTAACCACTACCCTAACCTTAGTCCTAACCCTAACTGTAACCTTAACCCTACCACTACCCCTAACCCTAACCTTAAACCTAACCCTAGCCCTAGACCTAACCTTAAACCTAACCCTACCCCTAACCCTAGCCCACACCTTGACCCTAACCCTAATCCTAAACCTAACCTTAGCCATAACCCTAACCCTAACCTTAACCCTAACCCTAACCATAGCCCTAGCTATGGCTATAATCCTAACCCTAGCCCACA
The DNA here is from genome assembly GCF_907164565.1 of Psammomys obesus. Lineage (NCBI taxonomy): Eukaryota > Metazoa > Chordata > Mammalia > Rodentia > Muridae > Psammomys > Psammomys obesus. Next base: position 378,279 of record NW_026590435.1, read on the forward strand.
CCTTAACCCTAACCCTAATCTGATCGTAACCCTAATCCTAATACTAACACATAGAAGTGTTCCTGAACTAAGTAGATACCAAAAGACAAAACTTTTATCAGGGAAAGTAGCAAGAAACCCATAAACATGTTTCCAAAGTAAGAACTAAAAAGCAAAGAACAGCATTGTGAACTAAATACAGAAGAACACTTAGCTGTGTTTCAGAACTAAGTTGAGAAGAAAACAGAAAAGTAATATCTAGCATAGTAAAGAACAGCGTATAAATATGTTATCAAGGTGAGAACAGGAACACAAAGAACAGCATTGTGAATCAAGTACAGAAAAAGACATTGTAGTGTTTCTGAACTAAGTTGAGAAGAAAACAGAAAAGTGGTATCTAGCAAAGTACACAAGAGTGCATAGACATGTATCCAAGGTAAGAACAGAAACACTAAGAAGGGCGTTGTGAACTAAGTACAGAAAAACATAGCAGTTTTTTTTTAAGTAAGTTGAGAAGAAAACAGAAAAGTGATATCTAGCATAGTAGAAAAGAGCGCAAAAAAAGTATTTTCAAGATTAGAACAGAAACGCAAAGAACACCGTGGTGAACTAAGAACAGAAACTCACATAGCAGTGTTTCTAAACTAAGTTGAGAGGAAAACAGAAAAGTGATATCTAGCAAAGCACATAAGAGTGCATAAACATGTTTCCAAGATAAGAACAGAAATGCAAAGAACAGCATTGTGAACTAAGTACAGAGAAGCCCATAGCAGTGTTTCTGAACTAAGTTAAGAAGAAAGCAGAAAATTGATAGCTAGAAAAGTACAAAAGTGGGCTTTAATGTGTTTCAAAGAACAGAAATGCAAACAACAGCATTGTCAACTAAGTACGAAAGAACACATAGCAGGTTTCTGGATTAAATCTAATGCTAACCCTAACCCTAACCAGAACCATAACCCTGACCCTAACCCTACCACAACCCTAAACCTAACCCTAATGCTAAAACTAACACTACCACAACCCTAAGCTTAACCCTAACCATAGCACAACCCTAACCCTAACACTAACCCTAGCAAAATCCTAACCTAAATCTAATCCTAAGAATATCATGACCCTAACCCTAACCTGAACCTGAACCCTATCCCTAACCCTAACCCAAGCAAAACCCTAACCCTAACCATAGTACAAACCTAAACCTAACCCGAACCCTAACCCTAGCACAACCCAAACCCTAACTCTAATCCCTTACCCTAACCCTAGCACAACACTAACCCTAAACTTAACCCTAACCCTAGCATAACCCTAACCCTAACCCTAAACCTGCCCTAGCACACTAACCCTAACCATAACACTAACCCTAGCACAAACCTAACCCTAACCATAGCACAACCCAAAGCCAACTCTTAAGCCTAAACCTAACCCTAGCACAACCCTAACCCTAACCCTAACCCTAACCCTAACCCTAACCCTAACCTTGGTACATCCCTAACCATAAACCTATCCCTGACACTAACCCTAGTACAACCCAAAACCTAACCCTAACCCTAGCACAACCCTAGGCCTACACCTAATCTTAACCCTAAACCTAGCACACCAAACCCTAACCCTAACCCTAACCTTAACACTAACCCTAACCCTAGCACAACCCTAAGCCTATTCCTAAGACTAAACATAACCCTAGCACAACCCTAACCCTAACCCTACCTCTGATCCTACCACAAACCTAAGCCTACTCCTAAGCCTAACCCTAACCCTAGCACAACCCTAACCCTAACCCTAACCATAGCACAACCTTAATCCTAAACCTAACCCCAGTACAAACCTAACCTGAACCCAAACCCTAGCACAACCGTAACCCTAACCCTAACACTAACCCTAACCCTAACCCAAGCACAACCCTAACCCTAACCCTAACACAAACCTAACCCTGACCCTAACACTAGCACGAAGCTAACTCTTACCCTAACCCTAGCACAACCCAAAGCCAACTCCTAAGCCTAAACCTAACCCTAGCACAACCCTAACCCTAACCTTAATGCTAACCTTGGTACATCCCTAACCATAAACCTATCCCTGACACTAACACTAGCACAACCCTAACCTTAACACAAACCTAGCACAACCCTAACCTAACCCTAACCTTATCTCTACCACAACCCTAAACCTAACCCTAACACTAACACTAACACTAATACTAACACACAGCATTGTTTCTGAACTAAGATGAGTAGAATACACAACAGTGGTAACAGGCATTACAGAGAAAAGCACATAAATGGAGTTCCAAGTTAAGAGAGAAATGCAAGGAACAGCTTTGTGAAATAAGTACAGAAAACCACATAGCAGTGTTTCTGATATAAGTTGAGAAGAAAACAGAAAAGTGATAATTAACAAAGTACAGAAGAGCGCATAAACAGATTTTCAAGGTAAGAACAGAAACCCAAAGAACAGCATTGCGAACTAAGTACAAAAAAAAACATAGCAGTGTTTGTGAAGTAAGTTGAGGAGAAAACAGAAAAGTGATAATAGTGTAATAGAGAAAAGCACAAAAAGGTGTTTTCAAGGTAAGAACAGAAACACAAAGAACTGGATTGTGAACTAAGTACAGGAAAACATGTAGTAGTATTTCGGAACTGAGTTCAGAATAAAACAGAAAAGTGCTATCTAGTAAAGGACAGAAGAGCATATAAATGTGATTCCAAGACAAGAAGAGAAATGCAAAGAAAAGTGTTGTGAACTAAGTACAGAAAACCACATACTAGTGTTTCTGAACTGAGTTAAGAAGAAAAGTAAAAAGTGATATCTAGAAAAGTACACAAGTGTGCATTAAAGGGTTTCCAAAGTAAGAACAGAAATGCAAACAACAGCATTGTAAACTAAGTACAAAAGAACACATATCAGCGATTCCGGATTAAATCTAACACTAGCCCTAAGCCTAGCACATATATAAACCTAACCCTGACTCTAACCCTAACCGTAAACCTAGCACAACCCTAAACCTAACCCTTACCGAAGCCGAAACCTAACCCTAACCCTAACTAAAGCACAACCCTAACACTAACCCTAACATTAGCACAAACCTAAACCTAACACTAACCCTAGCACAACCCTAACCTTGGTACAACCCTAACATTAATCCTAAACCTAGCAAAACCCTAACCCTAAACCTAACCCTAGTACAAACCTATCCATAACCTAAACCCTAGCACAAACATAAACCTAACCCTAACACTAACCCTAACTGTAACCCAAGCACAACCCTAACCCTAACACAGACCTAACCATAACATTAACCCTA